>NW_017387304.1:1031896-1291561 GCF_001636725.1 Cordyceps fumosorosea ARSEF 2679 | reverse complement strand
CCCCCCCCATCTGGTGCAACGCAATAAAACCTGCCAGCGGTCTAGAATGGGGAGGCAGTCTGGGCATTGTCTTGGCCGTCCAACCCGTTCTGGCAGTAGGCATGAAGAACTGGTAAAAGGGTCAAGGGACAAAAGGGCCTTTTCACTCCGTTGTCCCAGGCAAGCCAGCCTCTTTTTTTTTTTTTTTTTTCTTCTTCTTTGCCCAGGCGGCACCACGGCGAGAAATCCTCGGAGTGGCTTTCCCGACAAGAGATGCTGCCCAGCGATACTATCCTTTTTTTATTCTCTGGGCGATGCAATCTCTGGGCACGTCAAGGAAGTAAGCCGAGAAAAAAAGGGAAAAAAAAAACAAAAGAATATTGGTACTCTGGATGAGAAGGATGAGCACATGCACCCACCGCCCGCCCAACCAAGACCAAGAAAGATCGCGTCATTCCTTACCAGCTCCATTCATTCCTTCTTCTTTCCAAATTCATTCACAACCTCCGTGTCTGTTTAAAACAGGGCCATTCCTCACTATTCTAGTCCTACTCTGCGGCTCCAGCGCCAAAGGAACAGGCCGCGCCACTATTACTGTAGCTAGAGCAAGCCACCCGGCCAATCTTCTCACCAGCCAGGCAAGCCAGCCAGCCAGTCAACCCCGTCGCATTATTATTCGCCAGCTATTTATCCGTAGTTAGCCTGTCCGAGGCAAATTAAGGTTAACCGTCTAGTGCGCCATCAACTCCCACAACACGAATAACGTCCGGATATCGTCGTCTTCCCACCTTCCTCTTCAAGATCTTCTACGCGCTTGTCACGCACGCCCCCTCCCCGTCCAGCTCCCGCCCAGCCCTGCAGTTCCTCAACTCCGGAGTATTGACTCAATTCCAACGAGGGGGGGAAGGGCATGTCGCGATGCCAGTGTGCCTGACCGCAGGCTCTTCTTCTTTGCAAAGCATTGCAGGGTGGGTGGGCTGAGAGGAGAGATCACCAACAACGGGCCTACCAAGTCCCCCCCCCTCCCCTCCTTCACATCCCGCGCTCGCCCCCAACCCCCCGGCAAGCCCCAAAATTCGTTAGATTGACATCAAATCAACTCTTAGCGGATGTCGGCGATCCAACCAAATAGGAGCAGCCACAGGAACTTTTGTACCCTGCTCACCCATGTCCATCGAGGCATAAGCGCAGCTCTGGAACAGCTCATCCCTGCTTCAAGCGGCGCCGCCAGCAGAGAGACAAGACAATGCTCTCCAGGTTTCCACCTCCCGCGTTGGGAAATGAACGTATCGCATAGCAGGCTCGCTCAGTAAGAAAGATACGGAGGTACTGGGCAAGGCGGAAGGCGGAAGGCGGAAGGTGGAAGAGCTGTAACTCGTTCGTCAGGAGGTCATGATTGCTTCTGCCCTGTCCTGCCTGCTTGCTGCGTATGCTTGGCGCGACCCCTCACAAGGTCAAAAGTACGGATAATTACCTTGACACACAGCTTCAGCTCTCGTTGCAGGGCATGCATGACCAGGCCCGATGCTACATCTGCATCCTGTCTCACTCGTCTACCAGAGGTTCTGGCCCTTGTCAGCTCTGCAGGCGAGGCGAGGCGGGCGAGGCTCCCCCATGTCACTGAGATGACAATGCTGCCGTCAACTCGCCTTGTTCACACTTTCAGAAGTGGTCTGCGTCTGTTCGGTTCCATACTAATACATTGGTTCTGTGAACCCGACCTTTCGCTCTCCCCGTCATCGGATGCCCCCCGTCGAGGAGACGACGACAAGCCGCCAGCCACCAACCAGCCCAGTATCCGAGATATGGCGGCGCCTCTTGCCGCTCAAGAGGAACAAAGGCGCTCTCCTCGGCTCTTCACGGCATTCAATCATGTGTGAATGCCCAAAGAGCCACTGAGAGGGCGCTGTCCCCCCGCCATCGGGGGTGGCCTACGGAATCAGTCGCGGCCGCACCACAGCTGGACAAATCGGTCGCCTCTCCGGGAGAGCAATCAAGGGAACTTTCTTCTTGCTTGATAGAGGAAGAGGGATTCTGGGACCTTTTTCCCATCGGCTCTTCCGCCACGAAGCCAGGTTGGGCTTGGCCGCCCCAGATCGCCCGCTCAGTCCTTAATTGCCAAGCCCCGTCTGCCCCCCGTACCCCGTCCGTCGCCGAGCCAGTGCTGTCGAGACACGACCCTATCACCAGCTACCATGTCTAATCATCCGTTCCATCACCTTTAATTCTAAAGGTTGCAATCCCTTCCCAATACGGAAGGAGGCAGAAAACGTTAAAGCTGGAGACGAGGCTTGCTTGGCATGTGGCGTCGTTCGTGGTAAAATCCACCATGTGGCAAAGGGTCAACTCCTTCGACCCGGCACGCGCCCTACAATTATGGAGAGCCAGCGTAGAAGAACCATCACTTGCCCTCTGCTTTTCGGGATCTTTTGTTTCTGGAGGCGGCAATAGCGGTGTCATCATGTCTTGGCGCTTGGCCAGCCTTGTCCTGCCCGGCCTGTACGCCGGGGGGAAGCGCGTGTTGGTACAGCCGAGTAAACGAGCTGCAACCAATTGTACGTTATCATTGCCAAGAGCATTAGTTTTTGTATTGTAATGCAATGGTAGAGACCCGCGTGATATGCTTCGAGGCCCCATCAAAGGATCGTTGCTTGGAAGAGCTAGTGATGCTGGCTGGCCTGATGCTCTCCGTGTTTGTAGGTAGGTTCCGGATGGCCTATGCTACACTAGATTGCAAGACAACACAGCAGAGATGAATTGAGTTCGCAGATCCAAGTCCAAAGTTCCTGGGTATCTTAAGCGCAGAAGTACGACTGTTTTCGACCGAGACCTGTGTCACAGGGAGCGAACCATCCTTTGCAACACTACCAACAAATGACGCGATTGAGTGATTGACTCATTGCTAGGGATATGCAGTGCCAGCTGTTGGTGCGCATACATGTACCTCGATGTTATCATGCCATGGGAGTTATCCAGAAGTCAAGATCATCAGATGGTCGGGTTCAGGCGCGCGTTGTCGTTGGCTGGACTCAACGAGAACAGACCAGCCCAGAAGCATTCACCTGTCACGGTATTCCAGACACTCATCTTGTTCTGACATGGATTCATTGAAAGCGTAGTTCTAGTCATATACTATCCGCACCAGCTCATATTTGTACAGTCTGTAGCTCACTTCCCCTCCGTCACCGTACTCCCGGCCCCTTGCCCCCGGCACCTCTTCCCCGACACCGCATCCCCCTTTACTCCAGAAGGTGGCTGCGGATCGGCTTGTCCTCCGGACGCTTCCAGTGCGTCAGCACGCCGCCCCAGCTCTCTTCGCTGTAACCCTCCTGGACCTTCTTGCACGTGCGCAGCCCCCACTCCGTGACGCCGACCATCAGGCACGTCTCGAACATGAACGCGCAGCTGCCCGCGCCGACCTTGACCGGCTTGAGCTCCGCCTCGCGCGCGCCCTCGTGGCTCTCCGCGTCCGGCCCGTGGCCGCTCATCACGTTGTGCAGGCTCGCGCCGCCCGGCACGAACCCGCCCGCGCCGCCCTTCTTGGCGTCGTACCCGCCGCAGATGAGCCCCATGAACTCGGCCATGGTGTTGCGGTGGTACCACGGCGGCCGGAACGTGTCCTCGCCCACCAGCCAGCGCGGCGGGAAGATGACGAAGTCGGCGACGGCCGTGCCCGGCGTCGCGCTCGGCGCCGACAGCACCGTGAAGATGGACGGGTCCGGGTGGTCGAACGAGATGGTGCCAATGGTGGCGAAGCGGCCGAGGTCGTACTTGTACGGGTAGTAGTTGCCCTGCCAGCCGACCACGTCGAACGGCGTGTGCGCCTGCGTCGTCGCGAACAGCGTGTTGTCAAACTTGACCGTGACCGTGTACTTGCCGCCGCCCTCGGAGGCGGTCGCGCCCGCGTCCTCGTCGAAGCTGGCCACGGGCGCCTGGAAGTCGCGCGCGTTGGCCAGGCCGTTGGAGCCGATCGGGCCGAGCTCCGGCAGGTGGAAGTGGCCCTCGTAGAGCTCCAGCGCGTAGCCGCGGGCCGCGCCGGACGGCAGCCGCACCTGGTACTTGACGCCGCGCGGGATCACGGCGATCTCCATCGGCCGCACGAGCAGCCAGCCCATCTCGGTGCGGATGTCGAGGTCGCCCTCCTGCGCGACGATGAGCAGGTCGCCGTCGGCTGAGTAAAAGGCCGCGTGCTCGTCCATGCTCTTGCCGGCCGTGAAGACGTACATGCCCAGGCCGGACTTGAGGGTGGGGTCGCCCGCGCCGGCGACGAGGCGCAGGCCCGACACGAAGTCGAGGTCGTGCGCCTCATTGTGGTCGAAGGGGTCCCAGCGCAGCTGGTTCGGGATGTAGTGCAGCTTCCGCGCGCCCTCGTGGGCCGTCGCGGACTCGGCGGGTGCGTACGGCGGGTGCGCGCACGACGGCAGGATGCGGTACAGCCACGTCTGCTTGTTCAGGTGCCGCGGGGCCGTGAACGCCGTGCCGGACAGCTTCTCGGCGTAGAGGCCGTACGGAGGCTTCTGGGGGTTGTTATGGCCGATGGGGAGCGCGCCCTCGACGGCTTCGGATCTGCAAGCGGCGCGCAAGGTGTGGTTAGTGGTGTGGCGACCCCAGACGAACGGAAGTAAGGGTGGGTGGTTTTGATGTAGCTGCAGTGTTTGCTCTCAAGTGACACGGGGAATGGCAATGCTGGAGGGCTAGAGGGGCGGCGGCTACTTACTCAAAGTGACATCCGAAGCCGTTTTGGTAGCGGTACTTTTCCTTGGTGGCGAACTGTGTGACGGGCATCTTGGAGAATTCGGTGACCTTGGAGGTTATCTCAAAAATGACCAAGACTGTTGAGGAGAGGGAATTGAGGAGGAGAAAAGATGGGAGAATTTCTCAGACGTCCCAACTATGGCTTTATTATCAATGGCTGGCTATTCGCGGCGGACCACCTGAAAACGTCATCCGGGGCTCCTGGTGAAGCTGTCCCGGGGGCGGCCTCTTGACGCGCCTTGATTCCGCCACGGGGAGTGCGGGCATGATTCCGAGGGTAGCCGCGCATGGTTGCGGGGACTGGGCCCGGAAGGGAAAAGGCTCTGGCAGGGGCGCACTGTTCCGCTGAAACGGGAAGACACGTAATACCGGCGGAAGCTAAGGTGCTAACAGCTGTAGCTAGGGGTAGGTATGTGCGGGAGTTAGTGCAACATCCCGTTAGCTGTCACCGAGGCGGGGGACGCTTCCGGGTAGGAGGCTTGCCATCTCGTGGAATCGGAATGGCCACGTCTGAGGAAGCGAGATGCGGAAGATCTGATACGGCATGTGGAACATCAGGCAATCTTGGGAAATCGACTTCAATCAATTAATGTGCTACCAAGCAAATTATCATTGCCGATACGTGTCTGCTTGATTGTCCGGCTGTAGCATCCACATCACCAAAGGCTCTCGTCGGCAAGGCGGCTTAAGGCATCATGATAAAGCATGACGGCGACAAGTTCATTCTCCGCCCCCGTGGAAGAAGTCGCAGCATTAATTAAGAAAAGAAATCCTATACGTGTAGAAATTCATATAACCCCTACTCGAAACCCTACCCCACGGACCGAACCGTACCTGACGCCTCTCTCGACAGAGTGCGGGGTTGTCGCGAGGCGGGCTGTGCGGGGATCCCTCACACAACCCGCTGACAGGGCATTTCACACAAACTCTCCAACAGGCTCGAATTATGAGAGGAAATTATGCCTCGGGCTAAATTTTAGCACTGGTTCTGCTCGCAGCACATAGTCAACATAAGTCAAAGTGAGATTGTGTGCAAAGTAAAGTGAGTAGAGACATGGTCTCCGCTCAGCAAGTAAGAATTGTCATTGGTGAGAAGAGTACATAATCTGCGCCGCATAACGGTCGCTGATGAGCAAAACACGCCAAAATTATACCTAGGTATCTCATCGCAATATCCCAGGCGCCGCCCCGCGGGGAACCTTGCGCGGCCAAACAATACAGGTTGAAGGAGCTATTGGAACAGATAGTAGGGTTGGCGGAGGGTGCTTACTCTTCCTCCTTCTTGCTCTTCTTCTTCTTGCCACCACCGCCGAAGCCGGTAGCGCTGGGTTCCTTTTGAAGGTGAACAACCAGTCGCGTCCACGATTCTTCCTTGTCCCACTCAAAGCCGGCAAGGTAGGGCTTGTCGAGCTCGTCATCGGCCTGTTGGTATTCAGTCAGTCGATGGTTCCTGTATGGATACATGGGTAAGCTCCTTGGACGCCGAATTACGACTTACCCGCTTCTTGTAGGACTTATAGATGGCGTCTAGGGCATCCTTGATGGTTACACCCTTGAGGTTGCGGGCACTGACTTCCATGCCCAGGGGGAAGTGCAGGTCAATCTTCTTGACCGGAGGTTTCGTTAGGTGGAGCTTGAGGATGCTTGGGTCCTCTACCGTCGAAGAGCTCTTGTTAATTTTCCTACATGACGGAGCTGTTAGCGATGGAAATCGGGGACTTCGTCGATAGAGTATGGATCGTGGAACAGCTAATGCACGATACTGGCGAGGTGGGGCTCGACCGACCGACCCGCCATGGTGTCATGACCACATGGGATATGGGATGGAGGAGGCAGGCAGTGTGGAAAGTACTCACCATCCGGTTTTTTGCGTCTCAATGGCAATTTCTAGTTCTACACCGTCCTTTTCTGCAATGGAGAGTTTCATGTCAGCGGTAACAGCTTGTGGAGGGCGGGCGGCAGAAAGCGGGGTAGTTGAGGCGAAGTGGCACGTCAACAGATTGCACATACCTAGGTCAAGAACGTTGTAGACACCGGCGGCCGCCGCGGAGCTGGCTCTTCTATGGCCTTTATCCTTGGGTGGTGACGACGAGAGGCCTTGAACGGCAGAATCGACCTTGGAGAGAGGTTCCGTCATGTTGGCAGAGGCGGGTTGTGAAGCTGTTGAGACGAGGCACAGCTGAGCTGCGACGTGTGAGCCAGCCGTTTTGGTTTTCACAGATGACAGGGGAAAACTAACCAGTTGCAAGTGAATTGGGTGCGTGGATTGTGAGTACGAATCGAGTTGCGTATCGATGATGAAGAAGGAGAGAAGGGAAGAGGGGAAGGCAGGAGGGGAGGGGGCGGAGGGGATTGATATGTGTTCGGGGGGATGTGCCTAAGGCGACGGGCAGCGGAGCTTAGTTGCTTCAATAAGCTTGGTCAGGCCACGCGGGGTAACACAGCTAAGCTGTGACTGTACACGGCTGGCAGGCGAAGCAGCTGGCAACGACAGCACAATTGGAACTTGGGATCGCGTGACTTGGAGGTACTTGAGCGTCACTGTGCCTGCCAAAGTGGCGCTACTTTAGGCCTAGCGTTGAGTTGCGTGGGCGCTGGTGGCCTCTGGAGTCCAGCATCTGGGGCGCAAAATCCGGGGAAGCCTGGTCTCTGCCCCACTGGTCCGATTCGCTAGCTGGTTGCAGAGGAGGACGATGGGGTGACGGAGAGGCAAGGGCAAGGCGAGGCCGACAAAAACGACGCTGAGGTGAAGCAATGGCAGGACGTAGGCCAAGATGGGTGTCGCCGCTGGGCATTGAGCTGTTTGTCCTGGTGGAGGGTGTGAGAGTGTTTTGTGGTCTGGTGGTGTGACGGACCGGCCACTGGGCAACAAACGGACCGCCAGGGAGCCAGCGACCCCTCACCACGGCCGGCGCGGATCTGCTGGTCGCTACAAGTTCTCACGCCACTTTTTCCCGCCAAACCAAAGTACCTCCCTCCCCTCGTTTCATTTGGCGTGACGTTCTGGACTTGGTATCTCCATGTACCTCTTCCACCCTCTACACCCAGCCCCCTTACCCATCCCTGGTTTTATTGGATGTTGATGCCAAGCCGCATGACGGTATGGCCACGAGTTATTGCTCCTTTGAGCTGTCGATACCTTGCCAATGCACCACAAAGGGGCAACCAGGGAAATGGCTATGAGGGGTAACCAGCCAGGCAGAAAAGACTCCAAGTACCGCAAACAAAAGTTGTCAGCTGGCAACCCTGGCCGCCCCTGGCATCGCCTGATGACGCCGCTCAAGACGAAAAACAGCCAAGACGACGTCACTGACAATCAAATGTGGCGCTTTGTTTTTCCCTCCTGCACTCTATTTCTTCTCGTCCCTGAAACTTTCATTCAAGCCATCACCATCAGTTCTTTGACATTTCCTCCTAATCATTTCCTGCTACACTCAATTGCACGCAAGCGTCGAATCCGAATCACCTCGCCGTCGATAAAGGCACTATTGTGGGCCATTGCGCACCTGACCCTGTGGGCCCATCCTCATCCACGGCGGCGAGGTCGGAGGCTCGGCTCGGAGCGACGACGACGCCGTATTCAGAAATTGGGAACGAGGAATAAAGTGACAGTCGACTCATCTCCTCAACAAATCAGTCCCGAGAAGTCCCTAATGCGGCGCCCCCCAGGCGTGGCAGAAGTGTTCCCTTTCAACGCTGTTTACTGTTTAAGCACGAGTGACCAGGATCATGGTCTTATCCTTGCCGTCCTGAGTTCTGCCGTGTTGATGCTCCCACTCGTGCTAACACTACCACTGCAGCAAACTTGACGGTAAACAGTCGATAAAAATGACGAATGAGTGTCGACAGGGAGAATAAGTGGCCACGAAGTGCCGCGTTCCGCGATCGGAAATGCGACGGGAAAAAGGTATCCTCTGATACCTGGGTCACGAACGAAGTAGACAAACGGGGCCTTCCAGAGAAATTGTGAAGAGCCAGGCCTGCTAACAAGCAGGGAGTTGCTTGAAAGAGAGAATCGCTTCGTAAAGGAACGCACGGCCTTATAAGTAGACGTTAAGCGGACTGCCTCGTCTCATGGACCGACTTGGAATACAAGCTCGTGAGAACGTGCTGGAAGCTTTAGTCGCTTGCTCAGGACGGCCTTTATTTTCTTGCTCACCGTAGGCATCTGTTAGGTCGCGACGGTCTAAATCACAAGCAAAATGAGCAGGTGCAAGGTGATTCATCATGAAAGAGCGAAGCGGGAAAATAATACTACATACTAAGTTGAACATTCTTGCGATTGGGTTGAAAGCCACGTATCAAATGCAAAGTCCCGATTTGGATATTGCTTTAAAAAAAAATGTCCCGATTTAGAAGATCCCACTTGGGGAAGGGCCGCGCCCCACCACATCGATCACTGGAGACATCTCAACACGCGAGTCTGCTTCTTTGGGGCTCTTGATGGAAACCAAAGCTTCCGATAGTTTCTTTATACGCTACCAATTGATGGGAAGCATACCTAGCTTTTAGTATTTGTTCATTTTCCCCTAGAATTGTGGTAGTAACCAACGCCTCGAACTCTGCATCTCCGTGTGATGACTTCAGGGTAGAACTGGCCCGCCCGAGGTTCTATCCCCTTGTATTTAAAGAGCTCGGTTTTTGTCCGTCGTGACATCATTCAGCACTTTCCGTTCTGGCTTAATCAACGGTCGGATTTAAATAAAGAAAGTCTTTTGTCGACCCTCTGTGATTTGTGTATTTCATCGGTCTGAAAACCCTTGCGGACGCGGGAGGAGTGGGAAGATAGAATGAAGGATGCTGACAGAATTACCAGAGTTGGCGCGACAGAAAAAAGTCATACCATGCTACGTGCTTCTCGTATCAGGAGACGGCCTTAAGAAAAGCGGGCATTCATACTGATTTTATAGTGATGTATTTCTCGGGACGGTTGCGGGCCAGATAATTGTACAAGTGTTGTGGATTGGCCTGCCTGTCTTACAAGGCCCAAGGTCGCGACTTCGTGGGCTTAGCCTGCGCAAAGTTCGGAATGGGATATGAATCTGTAGTGACACGTCGGTCTATAGGAGAGTCTCTGGTTGCACTTTTTCGAGTAGTTGACTGTAAAGCAGAACGTTCAGCTCTATACTGCTGCATTGATTAATTACTTTGAAGATATCGGCACTGGTTCTATACTGTCGCTCTTCTCTTCAGCCGTGGCGCTGTCATTTTCCTTGAATATCACGTCCTTGTCACCTGGGACCGTGTCAGAGCCGGCTGGAGCAAGCTTGCCATGTCGAAGCTGATGTTTCTCAAAAACGATGGCCATATCTTCCAGCTCAATATGCTTTGTCTCGGGAACCGCAAAGATACTAAATAGGAGCGCTAGGAAGGCTAGTGATCCATAGATGAAGCCCAGTCTTCCGCCAAGATTGCCCTTGTTCACGTCCTCCAGGTACGGATACGTGAACGAGATGACAAACTCCATGATGAGCTTGACAGAGTATGCCAGCCGCAGCGTGTATTCACGCAAGAATGGGGAAGGCAGCTCGGCAGCCACGACGTAGGCCAAGGGTGCGTACCCGAAACTCCATCCAAAGGAGTAGAGCATCAGCATGGCGACGATGCCGGCCTTGGCGCCTGCCGACGCGGACGCCGCGCCTTGCGCTGTGTCGGAAGCATGCGCGACCACGCCGAGGCCGCCCATGATCATCAAAGAGGCGGTTTGCAGCAAAGCCGATGCGACGAGCAGGCTGCGGCGACCGACTCGGTCGACGAGGGCCATGCAGATCAGGATGGCGCCAATGTCAATGGCGTTGATGCCGAGCGCCACGCTAAACGGGTTGATGGTGTGCAGAGCCTTGACGAAGAGCGTGCCGTACTGGGATGCAAACGACTGGCCAGTGGATTGCTGGAAGAAGAGGAGCCCGACGCAGACTGCGGTGCACTGGCAGTGCCTGCGTGAGAACATGGCGAAGAACTGTCGGAGGTGGAATCCTGCGGCGATGGAGCGCGAGCCTTTGTGGTTGGGGTGCGATTCGGCTGTTTCTCGACGCAGGCGCTCAATGGCATCAGAAAGATCGTCGAGCTCTTGGATGACGGGCTCTGAGGGGGGCAGTTGTGCCGCGCGGTCGGCGCGAGACTGTCGCAGACGTGTGAGGGAAGCCAGCGCAGCGTCTCGCTTGCCGCGAAGAAGCAGCCATCGAGGAGACTAAAATGGAGGGAAGAGTTAGCGGAAATGATGTCTCTTTGCAGACTTTAGTGCTTAGATAACGCGAGGCAGTCGAGACGCTTCGTACCTCTGGGATAAACCACACTAGAGGGATGATGAATGCCGGTATGACGAGAATCAAGCTAATGGGAATGCGCCAGGAGGCATTTCCTTTGATGGTCGAGGTGCCTCGTACAATAGACGTGACAATGAGACCGCCAAACTTGATGGCGAGCCAGTAAGAGGCGCCAGCGGTTCCACGCAGCCGGGGAGGAGAAATCTCGGCCAAGAAGGTAGGGATGACAGATAGCTGCATACCCAGATAAATGTCTAGAGTTCAAGAGATATGCGTTAGCACTATCTTGTTGTTCCAATTGCGTGACAGAATGCCCCTGATGCTTCAGACGCAGCCACGGACAGGCATGAGGGTTAGGACGCACAGTGAATGCTTCTACCGACCAGCATCTGCGCGCGGCCTGATGATGAGACGATGACGGCCGTACTCCCCAGAGCATACACGCTCATGGCGCAGATGCATGCCCGCCGACCATACCGGTTGCTGATCCAGCTACCGATGAAGACGCCCACCAGCTGCGTGCCGGCCTTGATGCTGTTGAGCAGGCTCAGGTAGACCGTCGTCAGCGCATACTTGTGCGTCTTTGCGTTGTACTCGCCGAACTGGCGGGTGAAGGCTGTGGTAGCCTGCGTCGACGCGAAGGACTGGTCGCTGAAGCCGTAGTTGAAGGCGGAGAAGAAGACAAGGGCGAGCGAGAAGATGGCGGCGGGCGTCGTCAGACGAGCAATGCTCCCCGGGTTTAGCTGCCGCTGCTGCATCATGGAGGGAGGATGGATCGAGAGACGACGGGGCGAAGCAAGACGGACAGGAAGAGACCTCCTCGAGCAATGTCTCACAGATGGGCTGATGGGAGGGATTTATATCTGATTAGATTGAAAATGAAAGAAATCAGATCATCAGCTTCTGATTATCACTCGCGCCGAAACCGAAAAAGGTTACCGAGCCTTCTCCGGCTCGTTCCTTTTCCTCTCCCCCCTCCCTTGCTTACATGGTTCCCCGGCGGTATTCGGGGACCGAGAAGCGTATACCTGCCTGATTGGTGGCATTTTGGCAAACCCACGCCAACTAGCATGGAATTGAGTTTGTAGAAGCCATGATTTTTAGTAATGCGAGTTTCCGCGCACATTATTAGTCCACTCGTCGGCGAAGCGGGTATAATCATCCCTCAATCCCAGCCGAGATCGATAAGTCTGGAACTTTTGTGGAAACCAGCCACGCATGCCAAGAAGTCGCGTTATCGCCGTCAGCAACAAAGTTGTTGCGATTTGGTGCGATTTCCGAGCCGGCACACGGCGGACGCCTGTTGGCCCGCTCCGGATAAGTCGGCCGCTCAAAGCTAGCACCACCTATATAGGGTAGTCAGAATAGTTGACAAAGATAGTGGTAATAACGGTTTATTGGTATGCCTCCTGGAGGATGAGCCCAGTAGCCATGACCAGCCCAGCAGAAGCCAAGCCAGCAATACAGAATCCCAGACCATTTTTCAGTCTGCAGAAACTTCAGATGGCCTACAGGTCTTCGGCGTGTGCGTGTATTTATAATATCCTGTCCAATGCCGTTGAGAGGCGATCGCAAGCTCTGTGGTCCGAAGTCGGATGACTGATGTCCCCCCGCGGGCGCATGTAGTTGGCTATGCCTTTGCAAGCAGTGACCATTGCTATTCAATTGCTCTCGTATAGCAGCTTGGCAAGGCATCGAAAGGCAATGAATGGAGTCTGAGACGGGCACGCGATGGCCGCGGAACGCCATAAGTCTGCTCCGAGGCTGGCCATTTTTGACCGCCAAAAATCATCAACTGCCTTCCAGTATCTGTCCGAATTCCAAAGGCTTGCGAAATACTGCAGTGGGAGCTCCCGGTAAATCGGACCCTTCTGGAGCGGCACACCCCCTACCTTTGATATCGCCGATTCTGCGAATCATCTTGCACCCATACTACTCGGCGCCATAGCTCACCTCTCTGCCTCAACAAGGTCTCAGTTGATTCGGAAAGTGTAGCGTATCCTGGGCAAGATGCAGCCGAGAGGTAGACCACCACCATGAAGTGGAAAGTCGATCCACGCATCTTTGCCGAGCCCCCGCCCACGGGGCTGTTGGGAATGTGAGTACGCTCACAGATTGGTTGGAGCTTGTAGCTACAAGTCTACCAAGCAGTGCCGCGGTCATCGGGCAAACCGTTGACACGCGGCCGGCCATCAACGAAGGGTTGCCATTCTAGTACGGTGTATCTCACTACGGGGGGTATCTCGTAGCTCACCGAGAATAAATGGGTGGATATAATAAGTGATTGGAGCCAAGCTCATCCATCATGCGACATGACGAGAGTGGGCACGTCACAGGAGGATGCTAATGAGACGCTTCGGACATATCAGTCCCGGGTCAACACGACCGGGCAAGTCGTCACACTGGATGAATACTCGAGAACATCTACCCTTAACAGAAGCCAATTTAGGGCCGGCCATTTAGGTGGCGACGGAAATCTGTAAAGCAGGAATTTGCTAGCCGGGAGTCATCCGCAGTGTACACTGAAAAGATGCAACCATTGCCTCGAAAATGAAATCCTGGCACTCTTGCCGTCCATTACGGATATCTCATCAGGTGTCAGTCTGGTTCTAGATCAGCACAAAAAATGATCTGTGGTAGCAACTCGTCTTGTCAGGCTAAAGCACGCGACAGTGCTGCAAGGTGCCTTGATCCTCTGCTTCTTCGAGGGCAACTCAGTCGCTGGACTAGCGAAGAAATCTAGAATCAGGCATGGGGACATAGTGATAATGAGAGATGAATGAGTTGATTGATTCGTTATCTACTGCTGTGACATGTGCCTATATACTGTGCTTCGGTGGAATGTCCATCCGTTCTGGCAGTATATAGGCACATCTCACAGCAGTCACAGATAACCTCAATCAATCAACTCATTCATCTCCGATTATCACTAGGTTCCTGTGTTATTTCCAGGCCATGGTTTCTTCTGCCAGTCGTATCTGCTGGCTCAAGAGCGGAACGCAAATGCTGCAGCTACCCAAGCGTGGCCTTGAGGCCAGCAGTGTTCCAAGCTTGCTTCGAGTCTTGCGAAACGATTTCTCGCAGGTGACGCTCACGCGTCTCGACTTGTCCTTCAACCCCGAAAACGCAGACAAAGAACGTGTAAAACTCGCGGTGGATGTATTGCGTCTGTTGTGAATCTTGCGGCGGAGACCGAATTCTCTTGGGAATATTGTGATCTCTTGCGTTGCGGAAGAAACAGCGCAATGGACAAGAAGCGGCTCTATGAAAAGGCAAGAACCGCCGCTGCCATGAGAGCTCAGTCGTTGTGGATCACAAGAGGTGGTAGAGTCGTCGGCCAAGAGAAGTCAGCCTTGCTGACCAGCAGACAAACCGGTCCGTGAGGCTCTCGCGGTGGGCGACGTCCAAATTGTTGTGTTGGATACTCCACCCTGTCCCTTTGCTGCGGCAAAGTCATCAGAAAGCCTTGTCGCTGGCATTGTCGGCGGCCGTGGCGCACCTGACATTCAGCCCAGAGAAAACGTACCGACAACCCGTTGGGTCACGCCATCGTATGAAAGCGAGCAAGGAATACGCACGCGTCCTCGCTATTGTTTTCACACATTTTAGACAAAAGCCACGGCATGGGTATCGGCGTCGCAGTGCGGATAGGGCATAGCCTAGTTGTGGATGAAGATGCCTTCATTTGTCTTGTTGACCTTGCGTGGCCATTGCTCTGCCGGCCAGGCCGCCCCTTCTCTTTGTGCTTGAGGGTAATGTGACTTTGACGACTGTTGGTCTAAGGCATTCTTGCAGAGCAGCGTCGCCGGCTAGCGAAGCTATTCAGTAGCCTTTGCAGAAAGACTCCTTCGTCCCGTGAGGTGGATTCTGAGCTTGTGTTTTCGTGACGGAGCTGGGCACGGCGATCGAGGCCATGCCTGATATCCATTCGCCTAGGCCGTGGAATTCAGTGCTGAACCCTGGAGCGCTTCAATGGCCAGCGTCGGCACGGCGCTTTCTGAGCTGGACGTGACCGTTGCGGCCCCTATGCGAGGCGCGGTCGGTAACGGCAACACGATGACGTCCTCCCAAACTGTCTTTTGTTTCAGCTCGCTGTAGCCAATGGGCGTAAACTTTTGAGCTGGCGATGTCAGAGTCATTAGGGCGCGGACGGGGAGCGGAGAATCAGGGTCTCCGCGCTCCTCGCGGCAGCGGTGACGAGCGATCATTTCCAGATTGCCAATCAGGATGTTATGAACGAGCTGGCTGGGCGTGCAGCCCGGCGACATTGTGGAGCGGCGGCTATACGAGCTTGTGCCGTGGCGGACATCCCTGCGCAAAACTAGAGGCTGGTTCTAATGATATGCTGTTTGCGGTTGATGCGGCTGAAGTCTGCCATGTAATTCTTCGGCCAGTTGAAGTGTGCCGTATCCGTGTTTGAAATTTTGGACCTCTAAACCGTTGGCAGCGTATCTAGCGGATCAGTTGCTTGTCGCGGAGCTTGTTTGGCACCAACGGCTCTTTCTGTGAACAGCCGAGCCTATCCGGCGTCTCGGGGGCCATTGGGGCGGAAAGAGTTGGAATTGATCCGCGTTGGTGAATAGATAAAGAAAACGCCTAAATTACTGACATCTTGGGGAGTCTGGGCACTGTCGAGAAATGCAATGGAGTGGACTAGCAGTCTGTTGGCGTGCGTTGTGTGCTGGTAAGTCTAGAGTAGCACCGCTTTGAGTAGCAGCATTTGGGTCTGTAATAAAATGGCACGGGCTGTTGTACACTGCAAATATGACTATGCGTGACAAATTGCAGTTAGTTGATGGGATTGTGGAAGCTTGGTACGTTTGAAGGTTTTTCGCACCAGAGCAGCACCAGCACGTGCCCTGAGCTGGCTGCTTCGTTCCCCACAGGCTGCAGCGAACAGAGACGGAGAGGTTCAAGCTGCGACATTTTCCCCGGAAGCAAGATTTTGGAGCATCCGAATCTCAAATCGGAATTGGTGGTAACGCGGGATATTGTGTCATTTTCCAGGCGCTTTCTTATTCCTGTGTATGGTCGGGAGCGGGCTGGCGGTTTTGGCCAGTGCGGGAAGCCCCTTGCTCTATGGCTGGCGCATGACTCCCGCCGTACGGAAAAAGCAGAATCTAGGGCGATCAGCGAAGCGAAACGCGCGGCCGTGCCATGGAGAAACTGGAGCGGCGCAAGCCTCGAACGACGCCGTCTGTCGCAAAAGTGGCGAACCCGGGCTGGGAACGAGGGGGTGTACGCAAGTGCGGGAGTACCTGAGTGCACGAGCAGGTAGAGAGGGGAGGAGTTGGTGGAATTGAACAAGACGAGGAACTTATTATTACGGATAATGGGAAATAGTATATAACTGTCGTTTGACCCTCTCTGTCTCTGTACATATGGAAAGGAGGTGATGGTACCTGGGGGCGGGGGGGGGATGGTGGTTTGGGCCATGCTCACAATTTTAGTTGCGGTTGGTTGAAAGTGCTGGTCCCTGATTTCTTTAGTCTGAGGCTCTGTTAGAAAAAGAAGGAGAAGCTTGTTATTTTTTTTCCTTCTTTCTCGCAACAAGCCGTTGATGGTCTTTTGGTTGTTGGTGTATCTTACTAGTATTGTGGGTAACTAGTGGAGGACAGGGAGGGGGGCGATGGGTAACGAAAAGAGATTCTGTGGGCAGAAAAAAAAAAGCGACAATTCGGAGAGGAGGAGACGGAAAGAGTATATAAAGAGAGAGCAAACGAAACAGAACAAGGCCAGAAGAAAAAAGTAAGATAAAGGCGACAGATCCCTTCTCCCAATTCAGGACCGGGATTGACTGATGGGTCCGAGACCAGCTGGTGCACACGCACGCGGTGGACACTGGATGGACTGGATGGACTGGATGGGAGACGGTGGCGGCCAAAGGACGTCTTGGTAAGTCGAGGACGCGCAATGCAGGCCGACAGCGCAACGTCACCCTTCACGTATTCGCGCTTTCCCCAGCCGCCCATGTATTCGGTCCCTTCACGTACCCCTCGCATGTGTGGAATCTTGGTCGCGTCAATTATCGAGATGATGTAGGTCGCCTGGATTGTTCCTGAAGAGTCTGCAATGAATTGATTTTTTTTTGGTAAAAAGAAGACAAGGCCGGCTTTTTAGAAACTCTTTTGCAGCAACCTAGGTACCACCATAACGTCTGTAACTTTTACGGGTTTACCCACTGGCACAAGTACCTACAGTACATACATACATCAGTCCCTGTACCCACGCTGCAACCTTGCCCACTGAGTTGTCCTGTCCCCTCCCCGTCTGTCCGCCGCGGCGCCGCCTGTCTCTCTGTCTCTCTAGCGCCTGTCCGCCTGTTCGTCCCTCTTGACTTCCGTCTCCTTGCTTGGTCTTGGCTTCTGCCACTTCTACCTTCTACCTTCTGCCATTCTTCTCCATTTCTCGATTGGCTTATCCCTCTGTTTCCCAGATCCTATTCTGCCTGGGTCCCGCCTGTCTCTCTCCTACTGACCTACCATACCCTCGACTTTACCTCCTACTTACCTTTTGCAACACCAAACGAAACTTATCCTTTCTTCTTCTTCGGCAAGCGCATTCTTAGCCTCCCCCCGGCTCCTCATCCATCCTTTTCACTCGTTTATTCTTATTCGGCTTCTGTTTCTTTCATCCTCCGCTGGTTGCTCACGACTCCCCTCGAGCCTCGAGTCGCTGCCGCTTCCCTACACAGCCTTCCTACCACCGCCGAATCGCTGCATGCGACCGACTACCTGCGCAACCACCCAAATCAAGAGCCTCCTATCTGCGTCTGCCGACTCTCTCCCCTCGTCCGCGTCCCTCTAGCCATGCGAAGATATGCCGCCGCCACATGGCTTCCCTGACATAATCAGACGGCCGGGCACAGCAGTAACCACCTCGCCGGAGCTGCTCAAGCCGCCCCTTCCAACTCTTCCGACCAGCTTCTCACAGCACGTTCGCGACACCGAGGTCCAGGTCCCGCCTCTGATTGCCGGCGCTCTCGTCGCCGCCTTTGCAAACACCCTCGCCGAAGGCCTCGACAATGCCCTTCTCACCCACTACTATCTCGAAGACCAAAAGGTCAAGATCAACCTCGACCGGGTCATCGATCGCCTCATCTCCGACTTCTGCGGCCAGATCTGGGACGAGCTTTACAAATTCTACCACAGCGACGAGTCCGCCTCTCGGCCAACCAGCCAGGTCATTCTCCTCTTCGAAGGCCCCATTCGCCAAATTATCCTAATCCTAAATGGCCCCGAAACTTCGCGCTGCGTCCTCGACCGCATCGGCCCCAGCCTGTCACAACGCAGTGTGAGTTGGTCCGCGAATGCCGGCGGGATTGACCTGCCCCTAGCCCTGCAGCTGGTATGCGGTTTCTGGCATCGTGAATTTCCAGACGTCTCTCCAGGCGGCTGCCCAGAGCAAATCGCACGGACCCTGCATTCTCTCATCCTCGATGGCCAGGCCTCACGGCGTCTCATCTCCGAAATTGACCGCGTCCTCCTCTCTCCTAATTATGTCCAAGTCCACATGGCCGAGTCAGCCATTTGGGACGTCATTCGCAAACGACCCTTTCCTCCACCTAGCGACGGATATCAATTAATTCAATTCAAATTCGACTGCCAGCTTTTTGGCCCCCTCGACGGGATTGGCGATCCTCAGCTCGTCAATCTTGGCTCTTTACCTGCTATTACCGGCACTGCCGCTAGTTGCGTCTACACCACTGTGGCCGAATACATAGACACCCGGTGGCCCAAGTGCGGTCGCCTACTACTGAAATGCCTCGAGGATGCAGTCACCAACGCATCCGCCTCGCATCAATCCGGCGATCCCTGCCCGGGCATGTCAGTCTGGGATAGCACCGATGAAGACGCCGTCTTTTGCCCTGGCCTACGCCTAATCCACCTCGAAATAGAAGATAATGCAATTCGCGTCAGCGCCTCGGCTTGGACGCACACGCTCATTGAGATTTTCCAGCAAATGTGCTGGACGTGTGCCGCCCTCAGCGCATCCCCCTTCCCGGGCGGCTCACTATCCGAATGCGCCGTTGCTGTGTCAGACTGGGCCTACCAGGACGGTTCCGTCTACATGGACTGTGGCATAACACATAAACCAGTACAAGAAGGTGAAAGCATGGCGTGGCTGGAGCAATTTCATGGGGCGGCGATAGCATCTGGTTTTCCACTGGCGGGATTCTCAATACCACAAAACACATGACCGAGGCGTTTCGTGTTTCTTTTCTTCTTTTCTTATTCCTTCATTTCATGGTTGGGAGTTGGATTCTGGTGTTTTTGAATCATGGCACAAAAAGACGTTTCTTTTGTGAGCCCATCGGGGCTATCTCAGGGCACGGTTACACGTGTTACTCGTTTTTCTTTTATCACGGTTACATTCTGTATCACGGTTAGACGGATGATGACGGCTGCATCTGGATTATCCAAACGTCCTGTAAATTATTATCTTAATACATGATACCCAAAACTTGCTCCCCGGGACTGATTCGTTGCTGCGAATGTCATGACGCAACCCTCTCTTGTCCCCATGTCCCGTCACCACGGCGGCAAAAGCCGCGCCACTGCCGGCGCGAGCCGTCTGTACCGGAACCCGGCGTCGCCGAGGCCATCAACCACCACGGCACGTGTCTCGGGCCCCGCCATGATCATCGGCCGCTGGTCGGCGGCGGCGCGACGAACGTCGACGGGCGCAAACAGCCGCGACTTGCGCAGCGTGCGGTACGGGTTCCAGCCGCACGCGGTCGGCCTGGGCGCGAGGCGCGAGCAGCGCCATCTTGGCGGCGACGACGACGGCGCCGGAGCCGCCGGACGAGGACGGGTGCTCGACGGGCTGGATGACCATGAGCAGGGGCCGCTGCGAGGGGGCAAAAGCTTCCCAGTCCGTCCGGGAGATGTTGGCGTAGTATCTGCAAGGGTTAGAAGAAGGAAGGAAGGAAGAAGGACGGTTGGTGGAGGGCGTACTCAAAGATGGGGCCGGGCTCGGCGACGAAGGCCTCCACGCCTTCGGCCTTGAGCACCTCGGCGAGGGCGTTTCGGCGCTGCAGGTAGACGTCCGCCCTGACACCCGCGACGGCGCCCCGGGACGAGGACGAGGCGTCGTGGCTGGGGGGGGTGGTGGTCGCAGCGACCGCCTCGTGTGGTTGGGCTTGGCGGTGTGCCGGGCACGGTTGTGGGCGCAGCAGCTGGTGCAGCAGAGATGGCGTCGTCGTCGCGGTGCCACCGAGGAGCCCGCAGACGGCCATGGTCAGCAACATGCCGGCTGCGAGGGCGGTGATGCAGAGACGGGCGATGAATCGTCGCGGCGTCGGCCCGCGGCGGCGACGGCAGTGGGGGTCCCAGTCGGGATTCTGCAGCTCGAGATCGGGATTGCCCATTTTTATTATGACGACTTGATAAGCCTCCTTCAATCCTTGCTTCTCCTCCTTCTTCGTTCCTTTCTTCTTTTAGGAGCCGGAATTCGCGTGCCGCACCCCGATACAGCTTTGGCTACAGTGGGGGAGGTCGCCTGGGGGAAGGGGGTCTGCTGATTGTGTATAAGAGACTGCAGTCAATTTGAGCCTGCTCTCCGCGAGGCGAGAAGCAGAACAACGGAAAATCGTAAAGAATAATGGAGAGGCAGAGGATGAACTGAATTCGGCGGTCTTTTTTTTTAGTTTAAAACTGAAAATCGCGACAAAGACAGGGCAAGGCGGGAGATGAGAACACAGTTATGCATTCCGCCCTCTTTGGACAGCACCTCCGGATCTGGAATGCGGGCATCTAGGAATTAGCCTTTGCCGGGTTGTGCGTGTGTGTGATCTGCGCTCCATGGTACAGAATCCTGTCTGGGCTGAACTATTAGTTACTAGTCATAAACCCCCAATTGACCAAGTATTGGGCTGAACGTGCCCTTGCTGTTACTTCACGCCAAGCTTTCTCCCTGTGTGCATTGCGGTTCTGAGACAGACTCGGTGCCCCCTCGTTCAACGGTTGACCAACATGAGATGAGCGCGTGCCTAGCGAGGCGACTAGTGCAAAATAAAGCGACGAGGGGAGAATTGATTCATTTGAGATGAGAAACGGCTTCGATCAGCTAAATGTTCTTTAGTCTCGTCGAGGCCCTCAAATCCCAGTCGGTGGAGGCACTACCTACCGGATGAACCGAGATGCAACTTTATCCCTGGCAGTCCCGAAGAAGGTTTCGTCCGAGTAAGCTTCTTTCCTATTTCCCGTGCCATAAAACCCGTTTCATATGGGCATTGCATCCCGTGTCCCTGTGCAACGCAGCCTTGTCATTGAGCCAAGGAACTAGTTAGCCAGCTGCATAACACCACAGGCACGGAAGCCAAGAAAGGAAGCCCAGCCCATGAGGCTTCATTATGTCGCCTCTGCAGCATCTTCGCTCTCGTGGTGAAATTCATAAAGACAAATGCAAATCTAAACTGAAATGGAGTGGCCGGCCGAAGTGGCGGCAAAAGTGAGTTACGTGGCGGAGCCAGAGGCGAAGGCAAAGTGAAATGCATCTGAGATGAAGAATCAGCCGAGATGCGCACACGGCTCTTCTTCCAGCCCTTGCCTTCCCCGGGACGGAGCTCAAGAGCACCAAACTCCTCTTGATTTCGGTTACGAAAACCATTTACACACATCATCACTCTCGCTCACGATGCCGCCTCGGCACACAGCCCACCACACCACCAAATCGGCGACAGCTGCGCGGAAGCGCTCTACTCCAAGTCTCTCCAGCAGCAGCGGCAGCAGCAGCAGCAGCAGAAGTCCCTCCCCCCTCCCCCTCTCGAAGCAGGTCCGCGCGCTCGAACGCGCCCACGCCTCGGTCCAGCAGGTCCTCGCCTCCCAGGCCGACCGCTCCTCCACGCTCGCGCGGCGCGTCGAGGAGCTGACCGACGAGCTGGAGCCAGGTGCGCACCGCGCACGCCGCTGACACCGCGCGGCGCGTCCGCCGCACCGCCCTGCTCCTCGCCGACCACCAGCGGGCGCTGGAGGACAAGTCGGGGCTGGAACGGGCAGGCGAGGCGCTCCGCGCGCGACTCGCCCACGAAAGGCCCTCGAGAGCCGCATCCACCGCTGCGCCGCGCGGATCGCCTACGACATGTTCGAGGGCGAGGAGGAGCGCGCGACGCTGCTGGAGATACTGAGGCGCTGTCGGGAGACGTTTCACGGGGTCAGAGGGCGCCGCCTGGGCCGCGTCCTCCCTCGCCGGGGCCGGAAGACGGCGACGAAGCGGTGGCTGTGGCGTGCGCGCCCCGACGCGAGCCGCAGTTGCCGCTGACACCCGTGTCGATGCCCCGCGCGGGGAAGTGGGAGGAAGAAGACGTGGTCGTTCTTGACTCCAGCAACTCTGAGATGACACCGACGCGACACGAGGGGCTGCGCTCAAAGAGAAGGCGCCTAGTCAGCCGCGGCAGTCCACGCGTGGCAAGCTGGGACTATGCTTGAGTGGACGAAGACTGTTTGGACGTCAATGTCTGATTCACGGTGTCCATGATGATCTGCGGTTGATACCCTTGACTTGGAAGAGTTACTTGTTGCTTTGCTGAAAAATGGTTTGCGGACAATCATACTCTCTGTTTCACGATTGATGTGCTTGCGGATTCCGGAAAGGTGAGACTTACTTGTTTGATGAGAGATGGCGGCAGGGTTGTTAAACTTACTTGCGCGTACTGTGGAAAGAAAAAGAAAGGATGCAGGCAGAGTTAGAGAAAGGCGTGCCTTTTTTGGAGTTGAGTGTCATTGGAAAATGTATATCTAGAAATCTGGACTGCAAGTATGCTGCATAGCATGTGAATACAAACTCCCTAAACGCCCTTGTTGTGCCCTTCTTAAATCAAAATTGTCCGTTTCCAATTTTCCGTTTTTACTCGCCCTCAGCGCGAGAGGCATAGCTGGCCGCGCTCTCGCCGACCTTGACCTCGTCGTCGGGAACACCCACGGCCACGCTCATGACGCTCTGTCTGGCGCTCGAGCGTCCCTTGTCACGGGGTCCGGCGATGCTGGCACCGCCCGTCGGCACGACATTTGTGCTAGCTGTGGTACTAACGCTCTCGCTGCGCACATGTCGGCTGGTGCTGCTTTCCCGGCGCTCGCGGACAAGCTTCTCCAGCTCGCGTACGCGCTTCTTGAGCATATCGTTCTCCTTCTTGGCCGTCTCGAGTTCCCCTCGGTAAAAAGCAGTCTCCTCGTAGCGTGAGGTTGCGGGCATGAAGGCGGGGCTCGTGTGGTCGCCGCCGAAGCTGCTGCCCGGCGTAGCCGCCACCGAGTTCGAAGAAGCGTGGTGCGGCACGCGCTGTTGGTGAAAGTAGCTCGAGGGATCCAGGCCGGGGCCGGTTAGGTGTACACCGCCGCCCGGAGCAGCCTGGCTGGATCGTGACGTGCTGCTATCCTGTCGCGAGAGTGGTACCGGGGCCGGGGGTCGGGGAAAGTGCGTGCCACGGCCATCAAAAGAGGAGACCAGCTGGTGGCTCTGGCTAGCAGTCGACGAGGTGCGATGATGGCGTCTAGTCGTGGGTATGGAGAAACCTGAGCCGGAAAGCAGCGATGTCTCGGTGATGGGGTCGTGGCTGTTGGTCGCAGAGACCGAGGACGCGTTCGAGGCTACCGAAGCGTTGTGAGTGGCTCGTAGGAGGGACAGCTCGCGGGTGAGGCGGTTGACCTGGCAGGAGAGCGTTAGCATCCGGCGAGGTAGCATGCTGCAGCACGCAATCATGTGGCGGGGGACATACCAGAGCTTCTTGCTCTTTCTCGAGCTCCGTGTGCAGCTCAGAAGTGGTCATGGGGCGAGGATGTCGGAGGGGCCCAGGACCGCTCGCAAGCTCGGACGGCTGGGCGGGCTGTGCAGAGGGGAGGTGAGGAGAGGGGAGAGAGGAGACGGCTGCGCTTCCATGCTGCTGCTGGTTGTTCACGGCTGTCTGATTGGAGGGGAGAATGTTGAGGGACGAGGATGGCGTGATGTTCCCAGGCGAGGAGGAGCTGCCGGATTGTCCGACGGCGGCAACGCCAGCGGAGGAGGCCGAGGCCATCTGCACGCTGTTCGACGGGCGGCGTGAGGAAGACAGCTGGGGGTGAGGTGAGGCGGGCACCGAGTTCAAGTCGGGCATGGCTGTTCACGATGCAGCTCTGTGTCGTCCGGCTAGGTAGCGAAGATAGGGTAGCTGGTCCTTGCCAGAGGGCGTTGGCTATAAGGCGGGAGCAATGCGGCGAGTCGCTTGAAGAGGACGCATGTATTCCGAAGCGGGGTGGAGGAGGAAAATTACAGGACGAGAGAAAAGGGCGAGCGCCTGCAGCGACAAGGGCGTTTGAAGAAGAGGGAGGGAAGAGGCAAGAGATAGGTGGGCTGTGTCCAGCAGCTTTTGGGAGGAACAAGGTCTCAAAGGCAAGACAACGGCAAGACGCGCAGTGGACAAGACAAGTCTGCCCCCTGCAAAAATCCCTGCAGCAAGCCTTGGCTTGGGTTCAGTTGGGTTGCTATCGAGTGGCTGCCGATGTGAGATTTGTTGATGTTAATTTACTAAAACATAACACGGACGGAGAGGGCCGGTGGCCTGTTTTAATAGGGGTTTTATTACCTCTGTCGTGTGACTGATACAGGCGCCCTATTGGGCATACTAGTGTGAAGCTTCAAGCCGATGACTTGTGCCAGAGGGGCGCCGCTATCACCAAGTTGCGGGGAAGCCGCCCGCTGACCATTGGAAGTTACTGGAACAATATCAGGCGGCCGTGCCGCATATCACTATGAATACCGACGCTTTTGTTGACAGGCAATGCGCCAAGCTGGTTTGTATATATATTACACAGGTCGTGTAATTATGTGCGTCTTGTATTTGGATTAATCTCACCAGTTTCGCGTCAGGACACTCGTGTATTTATTACTTGGTATTGATTGGTAGGTAAACGAATGCAAATAAATCAGTCACGTCATCAGTCGCAAAGGCCGTAGAATCAATCAATCTCAAACAATCATGCCATCAAACCTCAAAAACCGTAATCGTCTAGCCAGTCTTGGTGTCAGCCGGCGCGGGCGCGGCAGCACCAGTAGCACCGGGAGGAGGGGCAGTACCGGCAGGAGCAGTACCGGCTGCGGCGCCGACGGCCGGCTCCTCCTTGGGCTTCTGCTGGCCAAAGACGCGCTCGAGCCCGGCAGCCTTGTACGCGCTGCCGCCGTGGCTCTCCTTCTTGAGGTCCGCGAGGCGGCGGGCCTCGGTGTGGATGTCCTGGACCTGTCGCGAGCCGTCCGTGTAGAACTTGACAATCTTGCGGCCCGTGTTGGTGGCGCTCGCCTTCTCAAAGTACGAGCCGAGGCCGGTGAAGAAGTGGTTGGCCTTTTGCGACAGGCCGTAGCTCTGGTCGGTGGCGCGCGCGCGGTCGGTCGCGTGGTACTTGGAGTCGAGGCTCTGGATCGTGCCGAGGAAGCGCGTCGACACGCCGTGCTTGGTGTCGAGCTCGATGGCGTGCTCGATGGCGGCGTCGCCGACGACGTAGCCGTGGGCGAGGTACTCGGCCAGGATGCGCGCGCGCGGCTTCTCCTCCTGCGTGATCTCGTCCGAGTCGCGCTCCTTGGCGTCATGCGCGGGGTCGTCGCCGGGCGCGGCGCCGCTGGCGCTGCTGATGGTGATGTGGTTGGGGCCGAGCTGGGTGTTGGTCAGGAGGAGAGCCGTCTTCATGGCCGTCTCCTTCTCAAAGGTGACCTCTGCCGTCTTGGTCTCGCCGGAAGTGGTGATTTTGATGTCGGTGACCTTGCCACTGCAGTATGATTTAGCAGCTGCTTCTTGTCCTTCTTTTTTTTTGATAGAAAAGGTTAAAAATTCTCTAGAAGGACTTACCAAAAGACAAAGAAGTCCTTGACCTCGCTATCGCTAGTCGAGGTGGAAATGTTCTTGACAATGACGGTAGCTGGGGACGCCATGGTGTTAGTTCGTGCGGGCAGGTTGATAAAGGTGGTGATATGCGGTTAAGGATGAATCAAATCTGTCTTTTCAGTAGAGATGAGGTGATAGAAGTAGAAAAAGAAGTAAAATTATGCCTGGGACAAGTTTGTTGGGAAGGGCAAAAAGCATGTGCTCGTGGCAACATGGCACCATGGATACATACATAGCTCTAGCTGTGCTTGGGGCGGGGCAAAATATCGCGACGTCATCTCGTGTCTGTGGCGGTGCTGATCCGCATCATTGAGGCACTAGGTTAGTGAGCTGATGGGCTGCCTCCGTCCTTCGTCGTCGTCCTCGTTGTGTGGCTCAGGTGAAACATGTGAAGACAAGACGAATTGTTGAGGACCCTGATGACAAGATTGAATCAGCTTGCGTATCCTCTCCTCACGTCGGACATGGAGTTGATGCCCTGACACCTTTGACACCTGCGTGTCTCAGACTACGGTCACTTTCCGCATGATGGTGTCGGGCTACAGGGTAGTATTGGGATAAAAGGTGATAATTTACTTCGTAGGAAGCTGGTAGGGAAGTCCATGGAGAGAAAAGGCAAGACAAGGTTGGTAAATTATGTGACGATAATCCCGCCAAGTTTACTGAAACCTGGTGCTCCTCTATCACCTCCAGAGCTACCCTCCAGGTCCCAGAGCTTCAGCGCCAAGCAGTGACATAAAGCCGTACACCTCCACGTGTCTCCCGTGGTAAAACGTAGGCAGCAACCGTCGAAACAAAAGTCGAAACGGGTGACGTGAATTCCGTTACATTTCCGTAAACGAGTACTAGCAGACATCCACCAATGGTACTCCAGCACGGCTAGATCTCTCCGTACCACATATAACCTCTTGTCCCAGCTGTTGGTTCTAGTCTCGCCAATTTATTGCCTAAAAGAGACACACACTAGATCGACGAGTTGCGTCTTGGCTGCCCCCCTAAGGTTTAGTATGGTAAGCATCCTGATTCGACTATGGTTAATCTGGTGCGGCAAGATCCACCACGTACGCTCGCATCATCGAGCCTTGACTCGATCAAGAGACGGACTGGAGAAAATGCTCGGCTTCATTTATAATCCCCTAATCAATACACAACTGTTGTCGAGATGAGCATTTGTCAGCAGAAATCCGTGTCTATTTCGCTGTCTATAAGTAAGGCAAAGATGTTGAGGGTTTCTGCCAGTCAAGTCGCACTCGACACCGCCATCAGTTAAATCGATCATGACCGCAACAATTCATCTCGTACGGCATGCCCAAGGCTATCACAACCTCTCCAAGGAGAACGAGCTCCTGCACGACCCGGACCTCACCCCGCTCGGCGAGCGCCAGTGCGACGAGCTCCGCGCATCCTTTCCGCACCACACCGAGATCACCGCCATCGTGTCGTCGCCGATGCGCCGCGCGCTATCCACCAGCATCCTAGCCTTTGGGCAGGACCAGCTGTACCCCGTGGTGGCGCTTGAGGACCTGCAGGAGGTCTCGGACCTGCCCAGCGACACCGGCAGCGAGGTCGCGGCCCTCGGCGCCGAGTTCGGGCACAAGGTCGACCTGCGGCACGTCAGCCGGGATTGGACGGACAAGACGATGGCGAGCTCGTTCCAGGCGGAGCTGGGAAAGCTAGAGGCGAGGGCTCGACGGGCAAGGCTGTGGCTGCGGGAGCTGGCCCGAGGTCAGGGGGATGGCCACATTGTGGTGGTGGCTCATGGCGACTATATGCACTTCCTCACCGACGAGTGGCAAGGCGTCCCCGAACTGGACTGTAAGTGATTTGTACCTGGCAGTTGGAGTGTCTAGGCGTTGCATCTACTAACCTAATCGTCGTAAATCAGTCTACGTTTGGAAGAATGCCGAGTACCGCTCGTATCAATTCAACGATGTGCACAGCTCTGATGAAGATGCCCTCCTAATAGAGACATCGGAAAGTTGGATCCGGCGACAGGGCACCGAGCGCCGCCCAACACGCGCTCAGCAGGAAGAATGGAAACGTATAGTCTATCAGAGGCTCAACCCGCTTTATGCAGCCATGGGTCTACCGAAAGCATATGAGTCAATCCAGTACAAAGACAGACTGTCCTCGGTTTCCATAAAGGCTCTCGCCCCGACATGTCCAGTCCCTCCTCAATCTGCGGCTGCTGTCACTGTGATGGGCTGGGTGGCGCGATAGACGCCGTGGCTGCTCAGGTTCTCGCAGAGACCACGCTCGAATACGGCGATCCCCGATCCTCCCGGCCAGCCCCGTGCCGCGGCGTCTTGGACGCGCGGTCCGTCACGATCTCCACCGCGGCCATCAGTCCGCGCACGCCGCGGCGCAGCACGTCATGTCGGCGACCTCTCAGTGCCGCTCCGGCAGCCAGGCGGCAGGACGTTCATGCCGCCGGAGCTCTGGATGCACTCAACGATGCAGCGGGCCGGCGACCGGCACGATTTGGAGGTCGACTATGCGCCAGCCGTACTCTTAGTACTCTAAGTCCGTCTCCCAGTCGTGGCTGCCGTCATTGGAGCGGTGTCGACGCAGTGTGGTTAGATGCAGCGGCCTGCTCATAACACAGAAGTCTGGATGAACGGACAAACAGGGCAGCATAACGCTCGTAGTCGCAAAAATGGCATACAGTTTTCCTATATCTCATGTGCTTTAGCAGATGCTTTAGCATGTGCTTTAAGCGGCTAAGAGACAAGTAAAGGCTATAATATAATAAGTAAGCATAGGATAACATCATTTGCCCCTCTAATTCGTTTAGAAGTTGGTCTCGGACCGACTCAAGTAGAAACTACACGTCGGCGTAGTTTAAGTTTACCCTTACGACGGGACGCTTCAACAACTGCAGGGAATCAGCCTAGCTTATTAACATTTTTACTGCCCATAACTAGTATACAGTCATAATGACTAAGTATGAACCATAAGGGTATCCCCTGTTTCACCCCTGATCCCCGAAAGCTCGGGATCTACACTGGCCACTCGCGGCGGCAGGTGTGCGGCACGTGTAGTACCTTGACAAAACAGTAACAAATATAGTATACGTTGATTCAAGAGAAAAGAAAAGAGGGAATTTAAAAACAAGACAAACGGAAACAAAGATTTTTATTTGCAGATTAGTGATTCCTTTTATCATGTTAGTTCTGAGGCACCAGCTTTACCACTGAGCGACTGCGACTACAAGATCGAAGTAAATACCAGTCAGCAAGTTCAACATGCCTGGTCTACGATACCCTCAAGTTATCAAGTTCCGCAGCAGCTTATTGGTACTGGCTAGCCTATGTGACTAGCGGTAGATGACTCGGTGAATACGATGCGCAGCCTTCGTACCATTATCCCGCCATCCCAGTTCATTGTTATATCTACCCCATATACGGACAAAAGAAGACAAATCATTACGCAAGTTGCTCGCGATCCCGACATGCTGCCTAGTCTAGAGAGTCATTGCATCTATGCAATGGGCTCATTTTGAAGCGAGAGCGTCGTCTTGATCGCGGCAGTCGTGTTCAGTCGTGGAAGCTGCTGCGAGTATAAGGTCATCATCGAGCCCGACACCGGATCTGAAGGCCTCTGGGTACCTGGCGCATCCCCGGCCAACGGCCGCACGGGCGACGAGTCGGTCTACTTTGACAGAGACGCGAGCACCTCGGCGCAGGACCTGAACACGGAATCGGGGCTTCAATATGGCGCTGGCGGCAAGGAAACAGTCTGGTTCAACATGATTAGTGATGAAGTCTCTGTTGGCGGTAAGGATGAGATTGGATTCTCTGGTTCTTCTCCTTCATGGTGTGATGGGAGCTGACGCACAACGTCTAGGCAAGTCCGTTGGCAAACTGAACTTTGGTGTTGGCAACATGGCCAGCCCGCGCACGAGCCTGGGACGCATCGCCGGCGTCATGGGCCTCCGTCCCTCCCCTAGCCAGAACAAGGGGGAGGGGCGACTTTGTTTCGCAGAAGCTCCTTGACAAGAAGATTGTCAAGACCCGTGCGTTTAGCATGGCCCTGCGCGAAAAGGACCAGGGCCTGCTTACGTTCGGCGGCTACGACACGAGCAAGTTTTCCGGAACCCTCGAGAGGCTTCCCCTCCAGCCGAGTTCGAGACAGTACGTATGAGCCCAGATTCCTCTCTATCCTCTCTTGCCCTTGTTCTCACCTACCGTCAATAGCTACATCGTCTCGGTCCAGTCCGTTTCCTTGACGGGCAGCGCTGGCAGTGGCAGCGAGACCGTCCTTGACGACCAATCGATCAAGAAGCCATTGACCATTGGCATTGACTCTGGCTGGCCCGCTCTGGTCTTGAAGAGTTCTCTTTACAAGATTGTCCAGGGCAAGCTTAAGGCAACACCGGGCTCGTTTGCTCAGATGCGAGTGAGCTGCGACCTTGTCAGCGCCAATTCGTCGCTCGACTTTAAAATGACCGACAGCACCACGGTTTCGGTGCCCCTTGGCGACATGTTGCTCAGAAAGGTTGACAATGACAAAACCTTCATTCTAGCCATTCAGAGCTCCAAGGCCCCAGCTGGTAAACCCCCCCCCCCTTCCTTTCTTCCTCCCTAATAACTCTGAGGCTGAAGCCCGAATCTATTTAGAGACGGATGACTTGATACGTGTAGACATGTAGATTGGCGGTCACTTCTTGCGCCGATTGCTTGTCGTATATGACCCGGATGCGAGCTGCGTCTACGTCGCCCGTGGCGCCGACTGCGGCATGAGCATCGTTGCCATTGATGGCAAGATGCCGACCGATGCCGTCAAGGGCAAGTGCAACGAGCAGCCGGTCGCCGCTGAGCAGCCCGATGCGAGCGCGCTGGTTAGCTTGGGGGTTCTGACCGAGGAGCAGCTCGGGAAGCTCATGAATCCCCGCATTGATGAGGAGTCAAAATCTCCCACCGGGGTGAGAACAGAGAAGAATGACAGACTTGGCGATAGGTTTTGAACGACAGACGCCGTTGTTTCAGGGAACGTCAAGTCTGTGAAGAAAGGAAAGAGAATAGTCATGGCTCTCTTGGCTGAACCGGAGTCTTGGTCACTTTTCGTCGAGCAATACCTATCGCGATGCTGTTCATTGGCCATTTCTTCATCGCTAGAATAAAACTTCTCTGGATCTCGTGTACATTCATTCGTTAGTCAATACGCCCGGGGGCCTCCAGCTATGGCGCGGATATCCGTCCGCGCCATCATCACCTTGCATACATGTCGATGATTTCGTCTAGCGCAGGCTTATATAAGAAGCTGCGATGAACTAGCACTCTTTATGCCGCCATGGGCCAACCAAAAGTATCAAATTCTCATTGATCCAATCCGACTGGTACTCTACCGTGGTGGTTCTTCGTCCGTTGGATCCGTTAGTAGGTCAACACTATAATAAAAACTAATGACCATCTGATGCATGAGGATAATTGGTCTAGTACAAAGGCAGACTGCCCTCCGTCTCCGCAAAGGCTCGCTCCAAGATGTCCAGCCCCTCCTCAATCTGCGCCGCCGTCACCGTGATGGGCGGCGCGATCCGGAAGACGCCGCCGAAGCTCGGGTGGCTGCTCAAGTTCGCCCAGAGGCCGTGCTCGAACACGCGATCTCCGATCCTCCTGGCCAGCTCCGTGCCCGGCGTCTTGGACGTGCGGTCCGTTACGATCTCGACCCCGGCCATGAGCCCGCGGCCGCGCACCTCGCCGATGCAGCCGTACCGCGCCATCAGCCCGCGCAGCCCGCGGTGCAGCACCTCGCCGACCTCGCGCGCGTGCCGCACCAAGCGGTCGCGATCGACAATCTCGAGGACCTTGTCGCCGACGGCGGCGACCAGCGGGTCGTTGAGATGGGTCGTGTAGAAGAAGAAGTTCTTCTGTTGGGACACGCGGTGGATCTGCTCGCTGGTCACAACAGCGCTCAGTGGCAAGCCATTGCCGAGCGTCTTGGAGAGCGTCAGGATATCCGGGACGACGCCCTCGTGTTCGATGGCCATCAAATCGCCGCAGCGGCCCACGCCGGTCTGTGCCTCGTCCACGATCAGCAGCATGCCTCGGCGCTCGCAGTACCGCTTGAGGGCCGCAAGGTAGCCCGGCGGCAGGACGTGCATGCCGCCGGAGCTCTGGATGCACTCGACGATGCAGCAGGCCAGCGACCCGCACGACTGGAGATCGACCATGCGCCAGCCGTACTCCAGCTCCGCCTCCCAATCGTAGCTGCCGTCATCCTTACGGAAGACGGAGCGGTACGCGTTGGGCGCCGGCAGCATCATGGTGCCCGGGACGAGGGGCCCGTGGCCGCTGCGGCCAAAGTGAAACTGGGCGCCGACGGCCTGCGCGGTGACGCCGTGCCAGGACGCGCCGAGCCCGACAACCTCGAACTTGCCGGTGTAAACCTTGGCCAGCTTGATGGCCGCCTCGTTGCTCTCCCCGCCGGTGGAGAGGAACAGCGCGCGGTCGAGGCCGGCGGGCAGCATGCCGCACAGGCGCTCAGCGAGGTTGACGACGGGAGGCGAGACCATGCCGGAGAAGGTGTGGTCGAGATGCATGGCGTGGTCGGCAATGACCCGGACAATCTCGGGGTGGCCATGGCCTAACAGACAGGACATCTGGCCAGACGTCCAGTCAAGCAGTCTTCGTCCGCTGGCCGTGTAAAAGTACAGTCCACGCGTACCAGTGACGATTTCATCGTGGATGTCACTACCAAACCCTAAAAGATATTTTTTCGACTTTTGAACGAGAGTGTCCTGGTCCTCGTTCTGATACACTGTTGATGCTGCATCATCCTTCGCAAGTGGCAGGGCGAGAACGTGGTTGTCGGCCTTGGTGGTGAGTCCCGGCGCCATGATGATCAAGTAGTGAATAGGAACGAAACAGATAATGGAGAGGGGTGCAGAGGAGTGATTCTCATCATAAACTCGGCGAGGGGTTCTTACAATTTATACCGGCGGGAGTATAGATAGATAGATATATTTGGGTACCCCGAATAATTGCCCACTGAATAGTTTCCCGCGGGCAACTCTCCTCGGAAAACTGCCCGCAGTCGGCGTCGGTCTGGACCGTTACCACACGTTTTATAGCGGGTCCCAAAGACTAGGAAAGAGTTGATCTAGCATTGAAGTATCCGGCATGATAAAGTCTTCAAGATTAAAAACGTCGCTGGCGGTGTGGTGTTCCGGCGCCTCATTCGCTAGCACCTTGTTGATGATGTCGGCGTGCTGCGCCAGACATACATCGCCCATATCCCAGCCATGGTTTTCCTTGTGCAGGCTTAGTGAATCAATTAAATGCTTGGCCAACTGAAAAGATGTAGTTTGCGCAAGGCCTACCGGAGAACTCTCAGTCTCCAGTGCGTGACGGAGTAAGAAGTTGACGGTAGTCGGGTAAGCGAAGGCGCCGACTGACAGCCAGAAATCATTCAGCTGCAAAGGCCGAAGACGATCTGTGAATCTTAGTAGTTCTTCTGCCACCTTGCGGCCTTGAATATAACAGTTGAAGACATGTTCCTCCAGTAGGCTTGAATCCTGCTTCGCAGCCTCCAGCTCGACCCTCCGTATGAGCAGCTGCACACTCAGGTATGCTAGGCGAAGATTGGATGCCCCCGGAAGGTTCAGGTTTGCGCCTCGAACAATTATTTCCCGAGTTATTCCGACCAAAGAATCGACCCACGTCTGCAATGTCAACTCCGTTTGAGCTGCGCTTTTGCTCTTGTCTTCCTGGGTGTTGTAGATGTGCTGCAACGCTACCTCAAGAACACGAGTCAATCCGGCCAGAGCGATGAAGATAGATGCGGCCTGTAGCTGCTTATTATCGGAGTCTCGTTGACATAAATATTCTACCGTCGGGGGTGGCACATCTTGCTGCGACTGGACGATACGCGGCGGCGTACCATGCGCAAGGCTCGTCCTTTCCAATGCATGCCAGTCAGCCACGGACTTTGTGATACCCTTAGGCAACTAGCTGACTTACCATTTGTCATGAATGGAAAGTGCCCACCAGATACGTATTCTGAGATGCTTCTCCGAATCGGGTATATTCCAGGATAGCGGATCATAATTCAATCCTAGCGAGTGGGCTATAGAAACGGCCGAGCTCAAGAGGACTCCATTGCCAATCAGCGAGGTCGTTGGACGACCACCGACATTGAGCAGAATCGCAGCAATGATGGAAACTCCGGGAGACAGATGGAGCTCAGAGTACAGTGCTTCATTTGCAAGATTCCAGATGAATCTCCCGTCCGGCCAAGTTCGATCAGCTGGTTTGGCGGAATGTCGGCAGTACACTGTCATGTGGGCGTAGAGACAAGCTAGCAATGACGGGGATATTTTTCCCCTGCAGTCTTGAAGTTCTCGCCGAAGGGAATTTTCATCTATAATCGGCATACAAATGTTGATATTGCGGAAGTATCTTTCTCCCAGTTAGCGGCGCAGTCATTTTCTACACATTTCGAGCTTTGCATACGTGTCGATGATCTCGTCTAGGTTAGGCTCGAGGAGCTTTTCAATCATCTCCAGCTTCTGCGCCGACGGACTTTGATGAGCTGCGAAGCCTAGAGGCCGCTTTTGGATAGTGGTGAATAACACAGGCTTGGACCTTCCTGGCGCTCTGGGAAGGAACATCCTGGTACTTGTCGATAGGGCGCCTGGCACACCGGCGAGATAGTCTGTGAGAACGCGGCTGTCATCCGTGGTAGCTGGGCCGACAATGTGGAGGTTGAGGTCTTCATCGTCGACTGGACCAAAACCGAGAGGCTCTTTGGAAGTTTGAATGGAACCGTGAGACGCTTGTATTTGCGATGGGCTAGCATTATTTGACCTGGTGGTGCGGCGACGGGAAGGACGCGAGGCTGTGACTGCGACCCTAGGTTCCCCTGTGGTGGCTGTGCTGAGATTTCTTGTGCTCGAACGCGGAATGGAAGGTCTCTGTGCTGAATTCGACTGTGTTGAATCTGGGAAATAGCAATTGGACTTGTGCAGCTTGCACATCAGACACGTAGAGCTACTGGCCTCGGTCTGGCATCGTGACTTTCGGCGGCGGCAGGGGACGCAGGCGGGCTGAAGGTGCGACCGGTACGGCCGAGCAATGTGAGCATTAGTATCCATGTATGTGATGATGGTACAATGTTTCAGCTAGAGCTAGATGGCATTGTAGAAAACAAGGGATGATTGGATGCGATGACTGGGCCATTTGATGGAGTGATGATGGAGTGGGAGGGCTCGTTTGCCGCGGGGAAGTCGACAGCTGCCATTCCTGGTAGTGATGGATGGGTCAGGTCCAGCACAGCGAAAGTCTGAGAGGCCGAGAACCCCAAGAGGCTAAATTTTTTACACGACCATCTAGAAAATTGCTTGACAATTTATTTAGTGTTGCTAACTCTTTACCTCTTCAATTATCCGCTTATAGCTTAAACAATCTCGGCACAGCGGCCCGACTGAGCTTGGGGCCCCGACAAGAGAGACATGCAGCTTCAGCTCAGACAACAATTATGCGCGCGCCACACATCACTTGCAGGGGAAAACTGATACAATTGACCCAGTTTTGATGGTAGGTTATTAACAATGGCATGGTTATCTCAAGTGGGAGGGTGGGCAGCGGCGGCGTTTTCTCTCCCAAGTCCACCGTCGGCGTCAGCAACCAAAGGGTTCGTTTTGGCCAGGCCAATGTAATACGCACGGCACATTTCTCTCGATTTCTCTCGATTTCTCTCGAACTCATAATATTACCTTTTCATGACCCCGGTTCATCCATGTTTCCTTTGGGCCCTTTCTCCTGAATGCCCACTGTCTAGACACAAGTGCCAGCGATTCGGTAAACACGCGGCTAGACCCCTGAAGAGACCTTGGCTTTCTTTCTGCTTCCTGTTAGTCACTTTGCTCTTTTATTCAAAATACTTCAGAATGCTCCCAAAACTTTCACTGCTAGCTCTGACACTATCAGTCGCCAACTCGGCCTCTAGGCAAGCTGTTCTCAAGCCGTCACTACCAACCGTACAATCAGCGCCGCACTGCAAAAACATACCAGGAGATGCCGGATGGCCACAGCCTCAGACCTGGTCCAAGCTAAACAAAACAGTCAACCGGCGCCTAATTGCTACGGTTCCTCTTGGTTCCGTGTGTCACGACCCAAACTACGACGAGGTCAAATGCAAGCAGTTGGCTGCCAATTGGGGCCTTGCCCAGCTTGAGTACGCATGCGCCGCTGTAAAAAGTGCTGCAAAATTTCCTTCGCTAATTCCTACCTTGATGTAGTGTTCCCGAGCCCGCAGAGTTCATGTCCGCGTATTTCCAAAACAACAGCTGCACGCTCTTTTCACCGAGGTCTGCGAAGTGCGAGTTGGGAAACTACGCGTCTTATTCCATCGACGTTCGATTAATCGACGATGTCCGGGCCGGGCTTAAATTTGCCCAAGAGCACAACATTCGTCTCGTTATCCATAACTCCGGTCATGAGTGGGCGGTCCTTTATCTATCTGTAGCACGCACGCCGTCGAGATGCTGACCAAGTCTGTCTCCTTGCAGCTTTTACGGACAGAGCACTGGCAAAGGCGCGCTTGCCTTGTGGATGCATAATTACAGCGAAAAGCAGCTGATCCCAAAATATTCGTCTTCATACTATGATGGACCCGCGCTTCAGGTACAGACGGGCGTAGAGGGCGGTGCAGCGGCCGCGTTCGCGACAGTGCATGGCTACACAGTCGTGTCGGGCGCCTGTCCGACAGTCAAGATGGTAAATAAGTACTACCAATACCCATCCATAGACTGTACGGTCTTTTCCTCGGCTAACACTGTTGTCTGACAGGCAGGAGGGTATCTCGCTGGCGGCGGCCACAGTTACTTGGCCGGCACGTACCGCTTCGCCGCTGACAACGTCCTGGAGTGGGAGGTTATCAAGGCGGACAGCTCACTCGTGATCGCGACGCCATCTCAGAACCAAGACCTGTACTGGGCGCTCTCAGGTGGTGGTGGTGGTACGTTTGGCGTGGTGCTCTCGGCCACCGTCCGCGTCTTTCCTAGCGAGGTCGCCGCCAGCGCCGCATTTTCATTCACAGTCGGCCAAGTCGGCGGTGTCGAACAGTACTGGAACTCCGTCAGTGCATTTCATCAGCATCTGAAGCCGCTGGTGGACCAAGGAATCGTTGCCGAGTATGTGCTAAGCAACGAGTCGCTGGTCGTGACCGGGATCATGGCGCTTGGGAGGTCGAGAGACTCGCTAAAGTCTCTACTCAAGCCCCTGACACTGGGTCTGATGGGCGCTTCCGGATCGTCGTTGACCCAGGATATACTAGCCGTCAAGTATGCGCAGGCAAACAGCTACTATGGGCTGTACAAGGACCAGATCCAGCCGCAGCTGGAGGACCTGGTGTTCCCAGCGACCATAGGCGGGCGATTCATTCCGAGGAGGTCGATGAATCAAAACTCAACCAGCGTCGACAATGCACTCCGCCAAATAGCTAACAGAGGTTACGTGTTCGCAGCGATGGCGCTCAACGTCGTCAATAGCGGGCGGAACCAAACTGCTCCGCCAATCGCGCCCAACGCCGTGCAGCCCAACTTCATCAGCGCGTATGGCTCTCTGATGATCAACCCCCGCTGGTCTAACGATTTGATATGGTCCGAGGCCGAGGTGCTCCAGAATGAGCTGCTGGACGAGACCCTTGCCCTGTACGACGCGGCCGTTCCAGACGCCGGAGTGTACAAGAATGAAGGCAACTGGGCGGAGAGGGACATTAAGAAGGCTTTTTACGATGGGACGTATGAGAGGTTGGAGAGAGTCAAGAAGGAGGTTGACCCAACTGGGGTCTTTTACGGCATCACGTCAGTTGGCTTTGACCATTTCCAAATGGACGGCAATGGCCGCCTATGTCGGAAGTAAGGGGCAATGCAGGTACGGAGTATAAATCGGCAGGATAGAGAAAAGTATCACTTTTCAACAAATTCATATCTTATCTTATCTTATTCAGTCTATGCTTAGTGGGGTTGGACAGGTTGAGCTACAAAGTATAGACCAGTTTCGTGCCCGAGACCTTTCCCTGACGCAGCTCCTCGAGGCCGACCAACACGCCCTGCAGCCCCTTCCCTCCCCTGTCCACCGTCGGCTCAATCGGCCGCAGCTTCTTCTCCGCCAGCAACCCCGCGCTCCTCTCCCAAAACGCCGCCGCAAACTCCGCATCCTCCTGCGACGCCGGGAACTTGTTCGCGCCGCGCTCAAACGCCTCGCCAAACGCCGTGTACCCGAGCTGAAAGCGCGCCTCCACCATGGGGTTCCTCTCCCTTAGAGAGTCCCTTGGCGTCAGCGGCGCCACCGTCGCGAAGATGCCCTCCTTGGAGGCGCTCATCGCGCGCGCCGCCACCTCCGGGAACTTGCCGTCGCCGGGGGCGCAGTCCCACGTCAGCGTGAGGCCGTCCCCGACGAGGGCCTTGATCTCAGCGACGAGGGTCTCGGCGGGCTCGTGGTAGTCGAGAAGGGCGGAGGCGCCGAGGGAGCGCAGGTAGGCGTGGTGGCGCGGCGAGGCGGTGGCGAGCACGCGCAGGCCGGAGAGCGCGGCGTACTGGATGCCTAGGACGGCGGTGGCGGTGCTGCCGCCGCCGATGAGGATGGTCTGTGGTGAAGAACCGGCGGCGGCGGAGGTGGATGAAGGCAGGGGCAGGTTGAGGAGCTGGTAGAGGGCCTGGCCGCAGGTGGTGACGCCGACACCGAGGGTGGCGGCCTGCTCGAAGCTGAGGTGGTCGGGGATCTTGACGGCGACGTGCTCCTTGGTTATGGTGTACTCGCCAAAGGCGCCATGCTCACGGTCCTTGCTGTTCGCCCACCGATATTAGTATGGTCAATCGCCTGGGGACGGGGGTTGCCGAGTTCAGCTGAGAGATTGGACTGACGCTCCAAAGGCGATGCCGCACACTCTATCGCCCGTTTTAAAATTCTTCTTCACATCCGGCCCGACTTCTTCGACGATTCCGGAAAAGTCGACGCCCGGTCGCGTCCCGGCCGCGAATCCGGACGGATCATGGATGGCCTTCCAGTCGGTCGGGTTGAGGGCGACGGCCTTGGTCTTGACTAGAATGTATCCCGGCGGTAGCTGTTGCTTGGCCACGGGTTGGATCTCAAGCTTGCCGGGGCCTGTGCAGATGATGGCTTTTGGTTCAGACATTGCGATTCGTCAAGAGGGATTTTGCTTCAGCTATCAAAGGCGATGGAGGTGAAAATGAATGTAAGATAGCAACGACTTGTTATATCTCCTCCAGGTCGGATGGCGTGATACTAGGTGCGGCTGTGGCTGCGGGGTTGAAGCCTGCTTTTTAGACTCTTCACAGCTGCTATTATTAATGCTCATAGTCAGGGCCGGCGTTGTTCAAGGGAATCCGGCGTGGCTTATTAACCCCCGAAGCGGCTCACTCCGCCGCGGTCATACTATTCGGCATCAACCTCATCATCCTCCTGTGGAGATGTCCGATGGTCAAAATTGCCCCCTAATTTCTCCAAACTGCCTTGCCAAACCGGCGGGGCCAAGACGGGAGATGGACGATCGGAGTGGTCCCGGTTAGCCCCTGTCCGGTTAGCCGATCGGAGGCTTTCAGGCGCGGAACAGCCGGCGCCGGCGCTTTTTCTCAGTCGCGGGCCAAGGGTCCAAATGCTTCTTCCTTTTTCTTTTCTTTTTTCACGCCAGGAGGGATATACACCACACCTTGTCCATTCCCGCTTTGCAATGGGCTGGGAGGACCGTGTTTCAACGGACGGGCCGGTCTCCGCGACCCCAGGACGTCGTACCACTTGGCAGCTTGGTCATGGTATTTGTGCGAATGTGTAATTTTAGGGGCATGATAAGGGATCTGATGCTAACTAGTTATTACTCTTTACTTTAGTAGTACAGGCTCAAGATGGCGTAAGGGCCACCCTCCCTCGACAGCGGCACGTACTCTACAAGTCGGTGTCTATTTCTGCTTATCGAGCAAGAATGCTCAACGGTATCCGGAATTTCGGTGCTTCATTCTCGTATCTTCGTACAGTTTTAAAGCCCAGGTCCTCTTAAGAAACCGTCTATGTTCCCGGGTCACTTTACTCAGACTCACCCCTCCGATACGGTTCATAATCTCTGTTTTAGCAACCGTAAAATACATAAGAGAGCGTCAAAACACAAGGGAATTAAGAAATAAAGTTGTTCGCATGTATCTATCTACCTAAATACTAGAACAAATCCCCCCTTTCTCAGCTTTCCTCCCCACTGTGGACTACAACATGGCAACAAGGCAATCAAGTTCTTGTTGCCGTTGGCCGTATTCATCATGCTGCGCATACATTTCTCCATATGAGAAGGTTATGAGATACAATGTAGCAGCTGCGGCCCTAGTTCTGGGCACCGCATTTTCCACACTTCATTCCGTTCTTCACCTTGGCGCCGCATTTCTTGCAGCCGACGTTGTACTTGAGCTGGTTGACCTGCTCCTTGACGTTCTCCATAGTATAATGGCGGTTGAAGGATTTTTCTGTGTGTCTTGTAGTAAAATCAAAGCTTGCTATGATTTCTGGTGGTAGTGTTGTTGGTATTCGACGGTTAGGGGGACGTGAGCTTTATATATGCTCAAGCCAGTGATGGCTCGCACAAGCTCTGGAGGTTCTTCGCCATCATCATCATTACACGCGTTGAAGTATTGAAACATGAGTCTTTGAGCACTTTTACTTGCCTTTGTACTTGCCTTTGTGCGCCTACCTTTGTGCTCTGCATTGAGGTGTTGCCCGCTGGCGATCCGCGACAACACAGCTGCATGTGACCAACAGGCAAGGTCGTTGTGCGCCGGCTATCCGCAACATGAATCATGAAGTTATATAAAGTACACATTAGTTGCATCTTAAAGACGGGGCAAGTTGTCGTGACGCGAAACTTGGCGCGTCTCCCGTCCACCTGAATGACACAAAGGTATTTTGCCACAGTCTCACGAGCTTTATTTATCAGCAACGCACCAAACTTGTCGTCACACGACTACATTAAATAGTAACCTGAAACTGAATAGCTTTCATTCGAATGACACACCCAAAAGTTTACCTTGCTTTCAGCTGATGGTACAGCGCGGTACATCGCAACACAAGTTTCGTTTTGTTCGCTCCCGAGTCGCACGCGTGTAGTCCGTACCCATACCCTACCTAACCCACGGTCCAAAGTTCAGTGTTGCTCCTGATCTTGCAGCATTTTCAGGGCTGATTTCATCCACTCGTCGTTGACCCAATCCTGATGCTGTTCATAGGCCGTCATACCTTGGTATGCACATGCAGAGGTACTTCCCAGGCGATCGGCAACCTTGACCTCGCCGGCCTCCGCTCCTTCCCACTTGGCCAGCATCTCCTTGAAGCTCTCCAACTTAGGCAGAGTACTCGCAATCCTTTCAAGAGCGAGAGGACGTGTCTCGACCACTCCTGGCGGCTCGACATCCAGAAAAGAGGAATCCGGATACTGGGCAACCACTTCGAGCGGAGCGGCCATGACACCGTCAAAGTCAATGACACCAACAATGTCAAAGTCTCCATTGACGAGAATGTTGTGCGCTCCGAAATCGCGATTTGTCAGTCGAAAAGGGCCATCCTGCTCTTCCCCCTGGATACGCAACAAATAGTTGAGAATGGACGGCAGCATGAATGAGGTGCTTTCGCGTAGATAATCTTCCGACACCGATTTCAGCAAGTAACTGGTAAGGGCGTCATAGTAGTCGGTGGATGACGACCACGGACCCTGGCCGGTTTCCAAATCTTTTCCGATAAAGAAGTCGTCTTTATCCTTGTTGTAGTAGAGACAACCTATCTTTGGGAATTGGAGTGAAGCAACTATGGCCTGAATGCGGGCCATTTGGTCGCGAAACTTGCGGTCTTGCTCGGGGGTGCCAAAGAGACCATAAGCAGAGCCCTGTAGTTCGCGAAGCTCGGACGCAACAGTGCCATGGATGTAGTCCATTAAAATAAAGGGAGAGCCTACCTCGTTGTCTGGCGAAGAGTCGTAGGCATGAACCTCGGGGATCGGGATCGATGTCTTCAGTCTGGTTGTGTTAGTTGCCTGGGCCGAGTAGACAATATCAAGGAAATTTGCATCTACCTCAAAAACTTGATGCTTGCAGCTTCCATTTCTATGGCTTGCGAGACTGGCAGGGCCCCACGGTCAGCAACACCATCGATGATGGGTGGGAGCCGAACTCTTGCTACCCAGCTGACGCCGTCGTCAAAATCCAGCCTCCGAACAATATTGAAGTTCCCTATCGCGAACTTGTCCGCGAAACTGCAGGAAATACCTCCCCTGAGTCGGGAAGCAATAGCAGCCACCGCTCCCCATTTCACAACTTTGAAAAAGTCGGTGGCGCGAGTATTCCACGCACTGCCAGGCTCGTAGTTACCAGCACCAAGCCACGCGTCGCTCCCAATAGTACGAGGAGTTTCTTCAGTAGACATCCTGCTGTTTCTTTTTGACCTTTTCCAAGGTTAGTTTCAAGGGGAGCTTGGTAGCAAGGTGCATATGGGGAGGTTTAAGTATGTCTGGTGGCTCGGCAGCCGCACGCGCCTTTGTTCTCTGTGCCGCTCAAAAAGGCGGAAGGCGGCAGTCATTCATGTACATGTTGCAGCACATTATTGTAACACCAACAAGGTCCTGATTCATACCTACGGACCCAGCGCAGAGTCAATCTGCACCCAACAACGATCATATCCAGCCCCCCCTGGTTTAAAAGCGCTGTTTTGCGCGCCCAAGTCTGGCTTTCACGCCGTCAAATTTTGGCGCTCAAAAAATGATTCACACATTTCCATTCCAGTTCAACTAACTCTGTTCTCTAATGTAATATTGAAGCGCCCTTCTCCCCCTTCTAAAAAAAAGCCGCCAGGAAACCCCATGCGCTATGCCATACATCAAGCCATCGCCATGAGGAAAAAACCCGCCCATAAAAGTAAATATATGTTTCTATCATGCAAGTAAAATATGCAAACGAATACGCCGCACTCAATGTCCCTCTCTGGCCCTTTCAGGCCAACAGTGAGCAGGGACACAAGCGCAAATCTCCACCATCCACCATCCACTACTACATTGTTCAACCAGCTCACGTCGTTACTCGAGGGCTTGTCTGAACCTTATTTTCCAAAAATAATGAAAGGGGGTCTCACGAAGAGGTTGAGGGATCATCGGGGAAGCGAATTTCACGCCTCACCGAGGGCTTTGGCTCAGAGGCAGCACCCTGCGATAAGTCTTGTTGCGACCCGGACTCAATGTCCCTACGGCGCTCTCGCACAGAGTGTGTCCGTGACGAGGTGCCGGTCACGCCGCCATCACGTCCCTGCCCCTGGTCATCTTTGATGCCAATGATGCGGCGGCCGAGTCCGGGCAGCACCGGTCTGTCGCTCTGTGCGGCGTCGCTGACATCGCCGCTCAAGGCACGACTCAGCGTGCGAGGAGCCAGGTAGCCCAACTTGCCGAGAGGGATGGACAAACCGTGCACCACGACGCTCGCCACGACCATGAACCAAACCACCACAGTCACCGTGTCCCGAAGATTCTTGACATCTTCTCGGGGAACTCCATTATCGTCACTCAAATGTCTGTCAATGAACTCGTTGGCAATGTACAGGTAGAAGATGGCCGACACGCCGATGGGGCCGAAGAAGCCAACGAAAATGGCATTTCGGTGACTGTCAATTTGATGGATCCATTTATGCATACCATAGATCCAAGGAAGGCGACGAAGCAGCAGAATGAGAAACCCAAGCGGGATCACACGGGAGAGCGAGGTAAAGTCATTATGGGCAATGAGGTCCCAAGGAATGACAGCACCATACCACAGGAAGATGGAAACATTGAGCAGCATGTCGACTGTGGGCTGTAACGAGTCGTCTTTAGTCTCCAGTCGGAACCAATCGTCCCACGTAAAGGCGTTGCCAGCGACAAAGCAGGCCAAGACGTCGTCAGTGCCGATGAGACCGCAGGTGCCGAGAACAAAGAGGCCTAGCGAAATGGCAAAGACGAGGAAGCTCTCACGATCGACCCAGCCGCGGTCCTCTGCCCAGTGAAGCAGATACTGCCCAAGCAACCCCACGACAGCGCCATAGGCGATGCTCATGAGGATGACGTAGGCCCACGTCAGCGCGAACCAAAGACCCATAGCTTGGCCGGCACCACCGTCCGCGGGGTTCGCGCCGGCGCCAATGTACTTGATGAGGTAGAGGGCGAGGAACAGCCAGGGGTATCCGAGGCCGTCGTTGGTGCCCGACTCGGCGACGATGAGGTCCTGCAGCTCTTTGGGGATGTTCTTGTCGGCAAACTTGCCCTTGACGATGACGGCGGACAGGACGGGGTCGGTGGGCGTGACGCAGGCACCGACGGCCATGGCGTGGAGGAAGCTGGGCGTGCCGAGCAGGCCCCAGACGAGCAGGCTGGTGGCGATCCACATCATGGCCATGCCGGGGCCTACGAGGAGTAGCACCGACTTGGCCTCGAGCCACATGTACTTGCTACGCAGCTGCACGCCGGCGAGGACCAGCTGGACGGCGAGGACCAGTCGGGAGAAGTCAAGGGTGATGGCGTCAATGTTGGCCTCGCACTGCGTCGGAGAGAGGTCATTCTGAGGGCAGCCAGCGTATTGCTCGGGGCGAATGAATTGGGCACCTTTGGGACCAAAGGCGACGCCAATGACCATGGAAATGACTACATGGCGAGGTTAGTTTCAGTTGAATTTCTTAGTGCGTTTGCAAAAGAAAAATATGTGAATTTGTCCTCCATTCTTCGTCCCTGCTTAATTCTTGGCAGCCTGTCCCGCCAGCTCTTGGCGATCGGACTCGGCGGTGGAGTGACAGCCACGGAAAAAAAAAAGAGGCGACAAGGAAATCGACTTACGAGCTTCCGAGAGGTAAAAGTGCTCCTTGAGCAGGTATGAAACGAGCCCAAAGAGGGAAATGAAGCCACCCAGCAGGGCAGTGACGACGTTAAAGTTGGTCGGGGCAATGGGCGCGGCCCAGATGGGGAAGATGACTCTCGCCATGGTTGGGTCAGGTGGCGGTGTTTGCGCCCCGCGGGGTGTCGACTTGGTCGACTTTTGTGTTGCGTCGATGCCTTGTTGCTCCCACTCTGCCAAGGGGATGGTGATAGGTGGGATGTGATTGAGTGATTGAAAATCAGAAGAGCGAGAAGCGACTACTTCTCAACGACGGGTTCGAGCCGCCCACGAGCTACTGTTAGCAACGCTGAGCAGGAGCAACAAGGACAATGACGGAAGTCGACGGGATCTGGCTAATCATGACGCGGTGCCGAGCGGCCAGCATAGGTGCAGACTTTTGAAAGATATGAGTCGAGAGCCAAAGAGCCAAAGACGAAATCAAATTTTCAATAAACAGAGATAATGTGTGAGGGTTCGTCGAGGTATTGCGAGTGTGGATGTGCGCATGCAGGAGGTTGCAGATGCAAAGGCAAAGTCGCAGAGAGATTCTGGAGATGATGGTTCGTATCTGTGGGCCACTGGGGCTATCAGTAAACAGGTCGGCATCGGACGCCCTCAACGAAACATCAACTACTCATCGACTACCTTGGCGCACAGTAGCTCCCGGTAAATCAATTGCTTACACCGTTCCTTGTTACGGATTACTGGTCAGCAAGTGAAACCTACCAGGTAGCTACCAGTTAGGGATACTCTGAAGCCGACTTATTCCCATCAAGCAAAATTAGCGGGAGACATGCAGCAGCAGGCATGCATTGTATGTGCCAGGGTACCTAGTAGGTATCTGCAAACGGCACAACCACTCACTGTATGGTTGGTTGCTTTTTTCTAATATTTTTCCATTGATCTTCCTTCTCTTTTGCTTTTTGAATCCCGGTTTGCAACCACAATCCTATCCCAGGTGGAAACAATGCCCGTCGAAATCGACCACATCATGGCCCAACTCCCCACCATGCTCGACACCACCCGCCATGCAGCAGCGCATGCTATTACGCAGCTCTCTGCACAAGCATGACCTCTGCAGGCGGAAATGAGAAACCGGGCGTAGTCCCTAATCTGTGCGTATCTTCTCATTAATTCTGTAATAACTCCACCGTGTATGGACAAGTCCGAGTCCTTTATCCTGTCTGTCCCAGCCAGCGAGAGGGAGCGTCGCTCGATTTTACCTTCCTAGCTCGATTCCATCTTTCATTCTATTTCTGATCCCGTTCATCGAGTAATTCACTGAGACTGCTCTATTGCAGTTCTTTAGGGAGTTAGGAGGTTCACGGCTCATGCATAGGTACTCGGAAGAGCTCTCGTTGATCAGGAGCAGGGTACGTCGGACGCATCCGGTACAGATATGCATGTAACCTTTTTATTGCCTTTCCACTTGGATCTTGTGAAATCTAATAAGAAGCAACTCCTCGGCTTGGAATTCCGACATGACATCCAAAAAAAGGGCTCTAACAAGAACCCGAACTGAGCATTCTCCTACTATATAGCTTAGCACAAGCCAGACAGACATTCATTCCATTGCCTTTACAAGCATTTTCCCCCCAAGGACAACAAAGGAGCCGCTCATCAAAAACCTTTCGGTCCTCCAAACGGAAGCAAGTCAAACACCAGTACATTAGAATTTTTCCTCCGTCCAGCACCGCCCCAGCGTCTACCCTTATTCCCGACGCAAGAGCCGCAAGCCGCCCAGCCCACACTTGAGTTCGCATGAGTCCCCCCCTCCCGTTCACCATAACTGCATTTTCTCTTATTTACATCTTCGCACCCCGTACGGCCAGGGCATCCGCCGCCTGATTCCCCCGATCGGCGGCGTGGCCCTTTACCCACTCAAACTGCGTCGCGCCGCCCGCCTTGCCGCGCTCCTCCATCTTGGCCAGCACCGCGCGGATGATGTCCTGGTTCTTGACAGGCTCGCCCGTCGCCGTCAGCCAGCCCTTCTTCTTCCAGCTCGCCGCCCACTGCGTCACGCAGTTGATCGAGTACTGGCTGTCGCTCACAATCTTGACCGTCTTGGCCACCGGGCACACCTGCAGCGCACGCAGCATCGCCATCAGCTCCGCCCGCTGGTTCGTCTGCGGCTCGCCCTCGAGCCGCTCCGAGATGTTGCGCGCGTCCCCCACCGCGAAGAAGACGCCCACGCCCGCCCGCGCGCCGGCCTTGCCGTTGGCCAGGCTGCTGCCGTCCGTGTACACCCGGATCAGATCCTCCTGTACCTGCGGGAACGCGAGCGGTGGCGGCACCCGCGTCGTCTTGGTGGGCTTCTTCACCTGCGTCGGTATGTCGATCGTCGTCCCGCTGGCCGTCGTGGCCATCGGTCGTTCGCCGAGCGCCATGACGGCTTCCATGCTGCCATGTTCTCGGATGTAGTCGACTGCTTCGGCACGGCTGTTGAATCGCTTGTACTTTGGTCCCTTGACGCCCTTGATGGCTTCCGCCGCGTCGTCCCACTCGTTGAAAATGCCTGTGGGGTTGCCCACCGCAACTGCGTAAAACTTGGCCGGCCCTTCTGACGGGGTCGCGACCTTCTTGCCAGCCGCGAATGCTTCTGCGTCGGACCTTGAAATGAATGATCGAACTGTAAAACCAGCAGGAGATTTTGTGTTAGTGACCGTCAAGGGCTATAGTGCAAACAAATAGCGACGCTATCAAGTGGTCCCCACGTACACAGTGCTCCTTTGAACCCGGCCGTCTGTTGTGCGCACTCGGCGTAAGTTGTGTAGACGCCGGGTCGGAAGCCGACCTGCACGGCGTAAAATTTTTGCACGTTGTCCGTCTTTCTCTTCTTGGAGGCGGCCGGCGAAGCTGCGGACGGTGCCGCCAAAGTCGACGTCGGCGCTGCCCGCTTTCTGTTCATCATGGACGGTGGGAACGTGAGCGGCGGGGGGTGTCGGCGGCTCGCAGTCGTGGTGCCAAGGGCTCGTCGTTGTCTGGTCGTCGTCTCGGAGGCAGGAGGGAAGCAGCTGCTCAAATAGACCGACGCGGGCGTTCGGTGCGCAATCGGCCGCGAAAGGTATCGTGATGTGCAGTAGGGGCGACAAAGGGAGGAGGCGGTTTGCATTGATTGCTGGGCAGGTGGGTGGGAAGACGACGCGTGAAGGAATGATGCTGATACCGGGGAAAATGACAAATGGCTACACAACTGCCATTGTTCTTGAAACGAGAGTGGTCAAGCGATCGTCTTGTTTCCGTATGGTAGCGGCACGGTCGTCAGAGATGTGCAACTGCTCAAAGGGCAGAAATTGTTCAATCCCCAAAGGTTAACAGTTTGTGTGGGGTGTTGGACTCTTCAGAAACGCGAAGGCTTTTGGCATTGGCATGGGCCTGTCTTGCTTGGCAAGCGTTAGCAGGTAAAAAGTGGCGGTAGCCCGAGGCGCCCCGCGCTGCCAGTTATTTAGAGGGCAGCCCAGTCAGCGCCGGCTTGCCAATACCGGATGGCCGTGAATGGGAACTTCATCCTTCATAAACCATGCAGCTAAACGATTTCACCCGCTTCGTGTGCTGCTACGCCATCACAGAACAGTCTCACAATTGCACAGATTCAATAGTACAACATGGTGTTTTTCATTAAGGTGGTTTACAAGTTTCATAGCTCCAGCAATTCCTCGTCCTCGCTCCAAGAAATAGTCACTTCCCAGCGTCAGTTGTATACACCTTGCGCGGCAGAACACAAAACCCCATACTCTTTCAGTGACGGCCTCACCCGGCACTGTAGCATTCCTTGGCCCAGCAGGGACGAGACCTCTCCGCAGCTGTAGCGTGTAAAAATGGGATATTTAAATGCTTGGGCAGCAGTAAGCGTAGTAATAGCAATATGTATGGTGCGCATAGCCGCAATGTCCTTCAAACGGAGCCAACGAGTCTGGCATTGACCCAGGAGGCGGTAATCCTAAACATGAGTGGTCGGGTCCAAAGTAACCAGGTCAAAATTAGCATCTTGCTCCAGCTCCCAGGCCAGCAAGCTCCAATTGAGCTCTCGCCTCCAGAAGAGACCCAACCCTCTTCCGCCTCCGTCAGGACGATCGTCTGAACTCAAGCCGCCAGTTCTTGGCATGTGGTTGCAGAATACCACCTTGCCCATTCTGGCGTGAAGGATAGCCATTGAACATGCCACGCAAGGTTCATGGGTCATGTAAAGCTCCAGCCCATGACACAAATAACCATCCTTGTTCGGGTGTTCTTGCTGGAAGCATTCCTTTTCGGCATCGAGAATCGGTCCGTCGTGGAAAGCGTCAAACTCTAATATCGGTAGGTCAAGAGTCAGATCCATTGCTTTCCTCTCATGACGAACAAGCTTTTGCGCGACCATGCTGATAACACGAAGGACACAGTGTGCCATGGGATTTCCGACGTCTCCAAGCAGAGGATCCTGGCGCCAGCGCGCATCACCTGCCACAGCAACCAGTTGGGCACCATTCTCGTCTCTCTGTACAACGACTGCTCCAATGGCTTCTCCCATCCCACACCGTTTGGCGTCGTCCGCCACGCGCTGGGCCAACGTCATCCACATGGTCGCATCGTCCTTGATTTCGTCAGTCCCTCTGGCCACTATGCTAGGGTGCGGTCCCAAGGGGTTGTTCTTGCGATACACCGTAGGCCAGAATTGTGAGGACCACATGGCAGCCTGAATCTGCGAGGTCGGAGCCACAAGCGGGATAGGGACGGTAGAGATCCAGATATCCAGTCCTTCGAGTAGACTGACTGTGGACAACGTTTTCGCCAGCTCCTCTTCTGTGGTATCTGAGGTTTCGCAGCACATGATGTAAAGCCACATGGACTTTGCAAAGTGGATTGAGCGGCCTTCGGCGGTTTCGTTCATAAACTTCGTCTTAAGATGTGCAGGCAAGTCTGCGGGCTTTGCGCATCCTCGCAGATGAGGTAGGGGGTTAGCACTACCACCGGATCGCGTAAGACGCAAAGCACTGGTATCATAGTAAGCAGTTGTCTACAGAGCTTTCTCTTCGATAGTGGGCAACTCACGCAATAACTTCAGCAGCAGCCTTTGCTGGAACTCTTGTGATGAAAGCCGGAACAATTGTGTGGTCTTGTCGAACTTCTTGTGTTGTCTTAAGGGGAATGAGAACACCGCTCTTGTACTGCAGGGACTTGATATCGTCGACCAAGGGGTTCGGCAACACGCCAGCGGTGAATTTGGATGCTGGTAGAGTGGCCACTGAGGCGCTGTGCTCCAGATCCTGGTCCATGCCGTCTCCGTTCATGTCGAAGGTCACTTATGACGGTGGGATTATCTCGTAGAGTACTCAGAAGCACCACTGCAATAGCCCGGGAAAACTTTGAATTCTCGACGGCGATGCAGCTGATGATCGGTGTCTTTGGTTGGGCAATGACGAACGACTTGGGTAATCTTCCTTCGCGGGAGCGGCCTGGGGGGTGCTGTTTTTGAAGTAGCCTAAGCTCCTTTCCGTTGCCAGCCTCCCGGTTCGCTCTGCTGCAGCTGCAGCTGCGGCATACGAGAAAACAGCAGTGTAACTGGAAGGAGTGCTCCCGATGGAGCCTGTCGCTCTGTTGTGCTCCTCTGTGGCTGTCCGGGAGACAAGTACTAGGTAATGAACTCGCGATTTCGTTGCCAGGCTCCGGGATGCAGGGTCGAGAGAGGCGAAGGAGGTGATGCGGGAGGAACAATTGATGCGTGTGTTTGCGTCTGTAAGAGACACGACCTGTTGTGCTACAAACAGAATTTTTTCCAGGCAGGCACCCGGCAAGGATGCGAGAAGAGGTAGCGGCACCACAGCTTAGAGCATCTCACTTGAAGGTCTTATCTCTTCAACTCGTATAGCAGGCTGCACAAGGGCGGGAAAATAATATTGCCTCCTGGGATTGTTCATGAACCGAAGATTTGTGATGTTGTGAAGGAAATTTTTGTGGAGCTGGCAGCGAACCACGATGGTCCGGATTTTGAAAGGCTGGCTGGTGGGTGGCAGATGCCGCAACGGTCAGGGATGGTAGCAATAAAGAAGGAATGCAATGTTTGCGGAAATCTGCCGTCACTATTACGGTAGGTTCAATTGGGTTGTTTTTTGGCTGGGTATGAGGGGGTTCATCGTCTTGTCTTGGTCGGTTGAGAATGTGAGCCGTGAGTTGGCTTTTCATCGTGGCTTACCCTACACTGCCTGGTGACATTATTGGAGAAGACTTGGAGAACAGTTTGACGTCATTTCTTCCTATGGATGTGATTGAGATGGGTAGCCTTAATTTATTACTCGTATCAATGATTTCTGATGTCGAATCATTTGACATTGGTGGTTTTCGAAGCAAGCCTGGTGGCAAATTTTACACGCTGCGTCTCACAACGCATCGAAACGCAGCTCCGTGGCACGATGGAGAGGAGAAGAAGACAGATGGTAGAAAATTGAACAAAAATAGCATGAGAGAATATCGACAAGCAAAAATCCCAGAGGTGATTGTCTGACTCTGAAAAAGCACATGTAAAAAATACATCTGACGTCTGGGCAATGCATCACCTATTTTTAACGGCCACGTTTCGATATGAATGGTGTGGAGGAGAGGAGATCTGGCTACATAATTGCTGGGATGATGGCATAGTCTGATTCTCGATCAAAGCTTGAGCTTATCTACAGTGGTTTGGGTGCGTGGTTATGTGCTGGGGTTGCAACTGGTATGTCCGAAGCAGGGTGACCAAGAGCCGCATTGCAGGTCTGACCGTGTTTCGTACTCGCAGCGCATGGCAGGGACGACCCAGCCGATAATTTAAGCATAGACTCATGTCTTATATTTTATTTTTGCTGCATGCACAGATCACAGAACAGCACGAGCACGGGTGGGAGGTACCGGCAACCCGGGACAATCAAACGGGACAAGTTTGTTGAGGGAATGGCGAGTGTTTCAGCCAAAAAGGGGCCAAGTTGGTGAGCAGGTATTGCAGTAGTTGATGAATCTCGGCGGCATTGAATCGCGGCGGATACGGCCAAGCCGAGCTGGGATTGCGACGGGGGGGCATCTCGGGTGGCTCTGATGATGGAAAAGCAAAGATGTGTTCGGCACTGCCCGCGAATTGCCCTGGCCGCTGCCGTCCGCAGGTGGCTGAGGACCGAGATGGATGGGACGTTGCAAATACGAAAGCCACGACTGAAAGGCCTTTGCACGCCCCAACTTGCTCTAGCTCAGCCTCAGTAACTATCATGTACCTGTAGGCAGTGATGGCTTTGCATGTATTCACTTTGTCAGCGCGACTTGATTGATGAAAGCCGTCTCCACTGATAAGGCAACTCGAGCTGCAAAACATGGGTGACAAGGATGTGTCTTTGGGCTAGCAGTTGGGGTTGTTATCTCTGAGCAATAGAGGATCAGGGACAGGCCGCGCCAGGCGCTGGCTGGGATGGACTTGTTTATTAGACATGCGGAGTAATAGGATTCGCTAGATGGGTGCCGTCAAGCACATCACACATATGTGCCCGTATCGAGGCGCTCGCATTACCGATGTTGCAGCCAACCAGTCAGCCTCTGGTCCTCTGCCCCCCCCTCACAACGGACTAGGCAAGGTAAGCCGGGCTATGAGGGGCCGTTGGAGAAGGGCGCGCAGGTGGATATGAGCGAGAGCCAGTTTATTATAATGGCCCGATTTGAGGCGTGACGGCGCCGCGAGTTGACTGCTTCATCGGCTTGGTTATGTCCGCTATCGGCATCTCGCAACGCGGTGCGAGACATGCTGTTAGTGCAAGTAACCAGCCAACCCAACCATCCCGGGCAAGCCATTGCTTCTCTACGTTGGGGGACATGACGTTGCGCGGGATTTAGCAGCGCGGGGAAAGAAAGCAGTGGGCAGGATGGAAAGGATCTACAGATAGTTACTTGGAAAAGAGACAATATGATTTGGCCAGCTGATGAGTGGTAAGGTTGTCGGCGCGCGACCGAACTCGAGACAGGTCTTGCACAAACGACGCTGCAGACAGTAATATGGGCGGAATGTGAACAAGCAGAACCTGTAGCTTACGAATTCCAAGTAGCAGGTTCAGTAATACCCCAAGATGTCCGAGGCGTGGGGTGCATACACTGACATGTACACTGATGTATTGTGGGTGTAGTAATACATCTTCAAAGATGCTGATGGTGGGTGAGATGACGGGGTGAATGTCGTTTCCCATCTCGGCAGTATTTATTAAAAGGGAAAAAAGAGGTCGCTCGTTTCGGCGTCTGACAGGATATGAAGCAGGACGGAAAACGGGATTCAGCAGGCTCTCGCGATTCGCCCGCGGGCTTGATCTCACGTTTCCCCGTGCCAAGGAATTTATCTTTTTTTAAAGAAGAAAAGAAGGCTTGTGCGAGCATCAGACGAGCCACACAACCTGCGACGCGATCTGACAAGCGTTTCTGTCTGGTTGGAGCGTGAAGGCCGCTAGGTTGTTAGTGTGGGTGGGAGGAAGCTGGTCTGTATCTCAATCTGCGACCGGGAGGAGACATGACAGAGTGTGGATCAGAACAAGAGCAAGCTTTAAAATAATAAGAGGGAGAGCGTTACATGGAGGGCGGCAAGTGGATGTGGACAAGTCATCAAGTCATTGACGGACGGGACGGATTCGCTGGTGAATGAGTCTTGACTCTTGGGCACTTGGAGCGAGACATGACCCTACCTGTACATGCCTGGTACAAATCAGGCCCTGGTGGTATGCGAGCCGGGCTTTTTGTTCTAAATATGTTGCAGTGCGTATTCGTAGGCGGGATGGAATAAGAATAAGGTTGGCCTATGCTAATGCGTGTACCGTGCACCCTGCCCCTTGCACCCTGGGAGGGTTAGTCACTATTACAATGCTGTGTGTAAAAGGAGTAAAAGGAGTAAAAGGAAGCATTTTAACAAGTCAAAGTCAGTATCCCGGGCATGCAAGGGTTCAAGGTCGGTCTGCACTGTAATCGGCAAAGGACAAGAGCGAGAAGGAGCATGGCCCGGCCAATGCGCCGAATTGTGGCTTGTGCATGATGGTGTGGTGCCAAGTTAGAAAGCTTCCATTGAACTCGGTGTGCGGCTAGTTTCTATTAGGTTGCGTTGAGTTGATGGGGTTGAGTATGATGACGATGCTGTTTGTGGTGGTGTGTGGTGTGTGTTAGTTGGTTGAGAGAAGCTGGTGGCGGCCTCATTAGCCCTTGGGAGTACTCAAGTAAGGTAATACTCGAAGCCCTCCCTCCCCCAACTTGGCGCGGGGAAACTTGTACGGGGGGGTTTTTTTTTTTTTTTTTTTTTTTTTTTAAGCTTGCGTATGTTATATATTCTCAACCGTCTTGCCACCCTGATTTGACACTTGTGCCATCTTTTTTTATCCTCTGCATCTCTCCATCTGTCCCTCGATCTTTGCTGATCCTTCAGGTCTGGTATCTTGCAGTGTTTCAGCGCCGTCACACGTCATACTGCATTGGTTGTCTAGTCGCGCTTGGCAGCGACAGATTTGACTCGGGGCTATTTCCTCTTGCCTTGGAGAAGGATACGAATGAGATAAAGGGCCGACGACGACGACGAATCCTGTGCCAGAAGAATCCATCCTCTCTCGTCTCATTCTCGCACACAAGCAAACAACGAACCCTAAAAAATTCATTGGGGGGCTTATTACTTTGACGGATACCCAATTGTTACCCGGTCCGATATCTCGAGTCAAGCGCCCCATTTCGGCGATTTCTAGGCGTCTTGCAGCAAACCAAACCAAACTCGCCTGTTTATTAGCAGTGCCAAGTCGCCTAGAAAAAAGGACAGAAAACCCCTCGCTCACTCGCTGGGGAAACAAACAGACAAGAAAGCAACCAAGCCTTCGTCTTCGCTTTTCACTTTGGACAGTGGGGAGAAGTTCCCCCACCCAGTCAACGAGGGCGCGCCGGTTTCGCAGCTTCTCCAATTCTGTGGAATTGACCATCAAAAGCAGCGTCAGTGCCGTTCATCCATTTTTTCGAGTTCATTAGTGCGGATACTAACCTGCAGGTAGGTATTGACAGTGAGCCACAGTACTTTCTCAGTACCAACGCCATCAACTGCAAACCCTCTCAGCCCGGACCACTGTTGTTCCCCTCACTACGGAACCCCCAACAACCCCTACCTCAAACCCCTACAATCCGCTATCTCTCACCGAAGCCTCCGCTGAATCCGCATTCTTCGGTACCGTCGGGGTCCCTACGCCGACTTGCTGCGACCACCCAGTCATCAATGATATAGCAGCAACACTCTTAGATCCTCCCGCCACATTCGCCAGCCGAACCTTTTTTCTATTTCTTTTTTTTAGGCTTCCTTTTTGGACCACTTCTTCTTTTTTGGAGCCCGCTCCACCCGCCCCAAAAATGCCTTCAGCAGTTCCTGTGGCCCAAGCTGGTGTGTAACCCATCCCATCCTCCTTTACCTTCACTCTTTCTACTTGCCTACCCAACTACCTACTTGCCTCTTCCATTCTCGGGCCTCGACCAAACTCCTTCGCTGTCTTCTACCCATCATTTTATCCTTGACGAGACTGTTTCTTTTGCATTTCTACGGGCACTCTTTATCTCGCCGTCTTCTGACACGTCTCTCTCCACTACAGACGCAGCACGACGCTTTGCGCAACAATCATCTCTGGCTAAGCTTGCGATGAACAACCATCTCGGTTCCTCGCCACCACACTCGCGATCGCCCACCATTTCTGAACCCGAGCATCAGCTTGCCGTTCAGCACCTCGCCAGCGATGTAGCCCTCCCACAGACGCTTCCTCCCACATCTGCGCCATCTTCCGCCATGGCCGCCGTACTGCGCGGCACCCATGATTTGACTGAGACGCCACCCTTTCCACGCAGTGTTGGCTCGACTGCGCCCAGCTCTCCACGAATGTAAGTCAACCCCCATACAGAGGATGCATCAAACAATGAAATTCCTCGTCGCATTATACTTGGCTTCGCAACCATTATTTTTCCACAGGCTAACTTTATGCGTAGCCCTCCCTATCGTCAAAATTCAGGAAGTCAAACGCCTCGAGTCCGCCCTCACGCCACTACCCTCAACATCCCTGGCATGACAAGATCCCGCGTCTCCCCCGACGGTCGAATTCCCCAGCGCGATGTTGCCGCCAAACTCGTCATCATTATGGTTGGTCTACCCGCCCGTGGCAAGTCCTACATCACCAAGAAGCTCCAGCGCTACCTGTCATGGCAACAACACGAGTCAAGAATCTTCAATGTTGGAAACCGACGCCGCAACGCCGCTGGCATCCGCGTCTCCGTGCAGCCAAAACTCAGTCCAGAACCGGCTCGACTCGACGGGCCCGTCCATGCCGCCTCCATCCTCCTCAACGGCCATCCTGCCCCCATGCCCATGACCGGCGCCGATGATACCCCCACGGATCTGGATCTGAACAACACCGACGACCAAATGGTCCAGTCTGCCAAGTTCTTTGACCCCAAGAACGCAAAGGCGGCTGCTTTGCGCGAACAGGTCGCGATGGAGACCCTCGACGAGCTGCTTGACTACCTTCTTATCCAGGGAGGCTCTGTTGGCATCTTTGATGCCACCAACAGCACCATCGAGCGCAGACGGCACATTGTCGACCGTATCAGAGACCGCGAACCCAAACTTGGAATTCTCTTCATTGAGAGTATCTGCAGAGACCCTCTTCTCCTCGAGGCCAATATGCGACTCAAACTTTCAGGCCCCGACTACCGCGACAAGGATCCCAAAAAGTCCCTCGAGGATTTCAAGAACCGTGTCGCAGCCTACGAGAGCGCATACGTACCGCTGGGAAAGTATGAAGAAGAGAACGATATGCAATACATTCAAATGGTCGATGTGGGCCGAAAACTCGTCCAACATAGACTGAAGGGTTTCCTCAGCGGGGGTATCAGCACCTATCTGTCTAGCTTCAACCTAGCCCCTCGCCAGATTTGGATGACGAGACATGGCCAAAGTATCGATAACGAACTCGGCAATCTTGGCGGCGATTCTCCTCTAACCGAGCGCGGCCACTGCTATGGTGAATCCCTCTACCGCTTCATCACCCAGAAGCGCAAGGAATGGATTATGGAGCAGAAGAGCAAGATGGCACAGGCCACATTCCCGCCGCTCCCTGGTGATAACACTCCGCCCTATCCTGACATGAACAGAGAGCTCGACGAGAAGAACTTTTGCGTCTGGACTTCGATGCTTCGCCGCAGTGCCGAGACTGCCGAATACTTTGAGGCAGACGACGATTATGATGTCAAGAACTGGGAGATGCTCAACGAACTTAACACTGGCCAGTTTGAAGGCATGACATATCAAGAAATTGCCACAAAGCATCCAGAGGAGTTCCACAAGCGGTCCGAGGACAAGCTCAACTACATTTACCCCGGCGTGGGCGGTGAAGGCTACCTGCAGGTTATCAGCCGTCTCCGTGACATGGTCCGTGAGATTGAGCGCATCACGGACCACGTCCTCATCATCGGACACCGCTCTGTCTGCCGTGTCCTCATGGCCTACTTTATGGACCTCACCCGCGACGATATCACCGACATGGACGTCCCCCTCGGCATGCTCTACTCCATCGAGCCCAAGCCCTACGGCATTGCCTTCCACGCCTACAAATACAACGAGGAGCAGGGCTGGTTCGACGAGCTTCCTCACTACAAGCCCCAGAAGGCGGCCCGCGGCACCGTCTAGGAGAAGTGTCACGCGGCCGCCACGACGGCTCTTGTTTCACGACGTGTACAACAACAACAATTAGACCCCAAAGCAGAATAAGGTCACACGATGGCGTTTTTTCTCTAAATTGGGATTGTGTTTTTTTTAGAGGATGGGGTTTCTATTTTTTACAGTAAGTTTTGACAAACCACACTGCGCAGCAACAGAAAAGGGAATCACAGGAAAAAGACCTTGCGACGCCGCATATGCAAAAGCACAATGCGATATACCCCAGAACGACTTTTTATTAGATTTCCCGCAACAGACCTGCGGGGAAAACCATCATGATACCAACGGCGTGTTTGCTTTTTCTCCTGTTTTCCTGGTTCTTTTGCAGCGAATTAGATTGGTGGGCGAGAACTTGTACTGGTACCTTGGGGGTGTTTTTTGTCTCTGTTTCTCTGTTTTTGACCCCTTGTGGTATGGGGCTGGGCACTCTTGTAGTGAAACCCATGATGATAATGATTGCGATTGTCTTGAGTTCTCCCTGTTTCTTTAGCATTTCATAGCTCAGCGAAAAAAATGTACATTATGAATTAGACCGCCACTGCGCTACGTTGCCCGGAACCATGGAGGGTGTGGTTAATAAGGTACTTCACGAAGTAGCCGCATAGGGCCAATCAAACAGACCATGATGTATAGATGTAGCTTCAATACGACAGACACTGCTACGCTGGGGCTTAGATAGACAACTCTTTTCAGAAACCCAGCTTACTTCACGCTTCGTTCGTCTCTAGTAGCGATACTGAACACTGTTAGGGACAATTTCGAAAAAAGCGAACAGGGAGCAAATCGCTTACTCTGAATTCGAGGTTCTCTTTGTCGGTCAGATCGTAGAACTCGCTGTTGCCTTGCTGCTCAGTTGTGGCAGCCAGTCTGTCTCTTCGTCTGTTCTCGTAAAAGTAGTAGCCCATAAGAGCAACGGTCAGCAGGCACGCCGCGCAGCTCGTCGCGACGATGGTGACCTTTGCCGGGATATATCTCGGCGCGTCCCTGTCTTGAAAAGTCAACGGGCCAACAATATTGCCAATTCCTACAAAGCAAGTCGTTAGTTCTCAACTCTCCCAGCATGCACAATACTCAAAGGTTGGAGATTACCAAACGACACGAGAAACATGGCGTTGACGGTCACCTTTTTCGTGTTGCCTGCAAAGTTGCAGGAAGAGTACGAGTAGAGGAGGGCCATGGACGATCCGATAAAGTTGGTCAGAAAGTTGCCCGTGAGCTGCGAGGGCATGTCGTCCCTCGCCGCAAACGCCACGAGCCCACCGCCCAGTACGCCTCCGCAGGCGAGCAGGAACACAATCCCGAGCCCGCTGGCGTTGAATCGTCCGCCGAACCAAGCGACCGCCAGCGTCGAGACGATCGCCACCGCACCGGACGCCACCGACAGCAGCGCCGACTCCTTGGACGAGAACCCGAAGCTCTCGATGATTGCCGCCTGGTACGTGGACACGGAGCCGTTTGGTATGTTGGACAGGATAATCACCAGGCAGATCAGCCACGTCTGCGGGTCGCGCAGGCACTCGAGCACCTGGCGCGCCTTGAAGTGCTTGTTCTGGATGCCCGTGCGGTTCGCGCGCACGCGCTGCACGGCCCAGAGCCGCTCCTCGCGCGTGAGGAACGCGGCGGTCATCGGGCTCGACGGCAGCAGCCACGCGGCGAGCACGCCGATCAGCACGGTGAGCAGGCCGAACACGAGGAATAGGATCTGCCAGGAGGCGAGGAGGCCGCCGCGGTGGAACTGCAGGCCGTAGGAGGCGAGCGCGCCGACGATCTGGCCGGCGCCGGTGGAGACGTACCAGATGCCGACGCGGAGGGGCTGCTCGGAGCGCTTGTACCACATGCCGGTGACGAGGATGAGCGCGGGCGCGACGACGGCGACGAAGCAGCCGAGGAGGACGCGGAGGGCGACCAGCGCGGCATAGTTGTGCGCACCTGCGGGAGGGGGGAAGAATAGCGCGACACCGAGTTAGCATGCGACACTGGTCTGGAATCTCTGACTTGAGAATGAGTTCCGGGGGCGGCTCATTTACCGGCGTTGGCGGCGACCATGATGCCCCAGAGGATGATGTTGGCGCCGAGGTACCGGGCGAGAGGCAGCCGCTGCATGAGGTATCCGGTGGGGAACTCGCACGCGATGAAGCTGATGTAGAAGATGGTGGCCAGCAAGGAGAACTGGTTGCCGGTGATGCCCGTGTCCTCCTTGATGCCCATGACGTTGGCGTAGTTCACTGCAAAAGTATCACGCCCGCGTCAGCGTTTCCAGCCCGTCATTGCGAGTAGGTTTCCACCATGAAAGCAATAAAAAAGTTTAAAAAGCTGGCTGCTCACTCAAGGTCTTGTCCAGATACTGCAAGAAATAGCAACAAGTAATGAGAGGCATGATATGCCAATCGATCTTGCGCAGGAGTCGCTTCTCGTCGCCTTCCGACATCGGTGGTATGTCTCCTTCGCTCCCAAGGAATTTCAGCGCCTCATCCACGTCCCTGGTGCCGATTCTCTTCGTTGGCTCTCCGTCTTCGAAGTCCATGTCGGCTGATATTTCCACAACGTCTCGAGCCATTGTGGTTGCAAAGAATCTAAAGACAGGCCCAGAACTGTAGATATTTTGTAAGTAGCGCAAGAGCAGGGCCGTGGTACACCGAATGATTAGCGAAAGCACCGAGGTGGACGGTGTTGTACTTTATAACGATTCACCCGGCGGACAAAACTGATCGCCGCTGTCCGTTGGTCGGTGATTCGAAGCGCGGTGTTCAGTTTTGTCTACCGCGCATGCGAGTAGATAAACGGCTGGGTTGGGGTTTCACGGCTTGCATCCAAATTCAGCTATAACGTCTCCCCCGCAATATGCTCTTATCTCTCTTGGGTGGGTGAATCGGACGCCACCCCCGCGTTCGGACCTCCGCGGGGGCCCGTGGGAAGGACTACGTGCGGTGTTGATAGGCATTCCGAGGGCGCCGAGCTAATGGTACAAGTCTATCAAGTCCGGGGGTTCACGAGTGGCGCTGATGTTGTTGGTCTTTGCGAGGTCGAATAGGAAAGCCATGGGATGATAGTCATCGCAACCAGCAAACACTGGATTGAGGACGCGTGGGTGGAGAGACCCGAGTGGGTATAGGCGGGATAGGATGGACGGGATGCAACGATGTACTATGCGGGGAATAATAAGAGAGTGCGTTATCAACATCGCAAGTAGGTCATAGCCGTTGTGGTTTGATGGTTGGCAACAGTCTGACTTGATCGCTAATGCACGGACAGTTGGTCCAACCCCCCCTCCTGGCTATCCTTTCGGGTGACCTCGCTGGAGCCGTTAACACCATACATCACCAGGGAATGCACTCTAATTCCTGACAGACTTTCAATATGGCCGTCACTACCGATCTCGCTGTTATGGCATATCAGGAATGCCCCGACTCCCACTTCGGCACCCGTTTCGCACCCCAACGCCTATTCTCTTCCTCAAATGATGCCGACCAGTACTTGGGTTTTCTGGAGCGTCCGTGCTCTTTTCCCTCTGAGCTCGGGGGCGGACGGAATCTTTGACATGTCGCTGACAATGAATAGCGGTTGTGGTCTGTGTCACGTAACACAAGCCCAGGAGCGCGCGTGCAATTGTTGGTTGACGCGACCTTTCAGACTTTGATTGGCAAAAAGTCCACCTGACAAAGAGGAAACGCACTTCTTCGATTCCATTCTTACTCACCCCCGAATTCGGGCCTTCAGGAACTCACATCACTAAGTGCGACAGTAAATGGCGACCACTCCTCGTCTCCGAGTTCCGGCCACGGCGCGCAAAGGGCACGGAATGGAAGACAACGCTTCCGGGTCTGCGTCCGGTCAAGCAGGACGCCCGGCTCTTCTCTCCTTCAATGAGATGCCGGAGTGGTTTCAGCAAGACAACAACCAGTGGATTCTTCACGGTTACCGGCCCATATCCGGCTCGGTTCGCGCCTCGTTCCGCAGTTGGTGCCATCTCCACAACGAGACGGTCAACATCTATTCCCATCTCATTCCCGCCGTTGTCTTCCTCGTCGGCGAGTGGCTCATCTTGCAGTACCTTACTGGCAAATATTCTAAATTTACTAGCACCGATTTTATTGCTTTCTCATGCTTCATGCTTACGGCTACTATTTGCTATACATTTTCGGCCCTTTATCATACGCTGATGAACCACTCTTGCGCCGTGGACCATTTCTGCCACCGACTAGATATGCTTGGTATAGGAATCTTTATCGTCGGCGATATTGTCTTAGGAGTATACCTGATCTTTTGGTGCGAGACTACGCTACGCAACATTTATTGGTCTATGGTTAGTTGGTCCATATACTCGGCTTTTCCTGTCCCAGGACTGTAATCGGATCTAACACCGCCTTGATCGAATTAGATTGGGGTCTTCGGGGCATTGACCATCATCACCAACGTCCATCCCAAGCTCCAGAGTCATAAGTATCGCCCTATGCGAACATTAGCCTTCGTGGCGACTGGCATGTCCGTTGTAGCGCCCTTGATTCATGGGCTCGATATATTCGGGCTAGACCTGATGAACAAAAAAGCCTTTACCTATACAATGGTGGCAAAGATAGGCTGCCTTCTATCTGGGACCGCGCTTTATGCAGTGAGTCTCCTATCTTGCCCATGCTGCAGAACAATCGATCCTAATGCACGCGGTTCGAAAGACGAGGTTTCCCGAAAGTTGGTGGCCTGGCAAATTCGACATGTGCAGCTCCCACTCATTCATGCATATTCTGGTGGTCTGCGCCGCCGTTATCCAGATGATAGGGTATCTGGAAGCCTTCGACTATGCTTACTCACATCTTACCTGCTCGGCCTCTTGAGTTACTACCTTGTGTAGAGCCTCCAGCACTGGGACGAGCGGCGGCCTTCTAACCTAGGTAGCGTTGTTGAAGATTCTGGTAGCAGGGATTAACATTCATAACGAAGGAGACAATACTTGCTACAGGGACCAAGTTTGGTCAGAAGTGATAAGAGTTGCGCCAGAAACGGGATAATGGCCATGTTGCCTTGTGACTGTGAAGGGGTGATTTTGAAGCCTTCGCAAGTCAATATTAGATAGGTGATAATAGGAATACCTAAAATATAGGATTGTCTGCCATTCGACAAATATGACAAGCAAACTACGGAACGAATTTGACGATGACCATAATTAGAGGGATTTATCGTATATAGGTAGAAACTGCTAACTTGCTGATACATACGACCATAGATAACAGAGAACTCGGGGTCCCGTCTGCTCCCCCATAGATAAGCTGTTAATCGGCAGATTAGTAGTTGGGTCGGTGACGACCAGCGAACACCGGCTGTTGTATGTCTTTTTTGCATTCTGCTCTTTTTTTTGCTGGTTGTACAGGCTTGCTCCAGAACGGCATGACGGCCATGTTGGCTTGCTGGGGTGGTCATGCAGCCTCGCCAGAAATGGCACGACGACCATGTTGCCTTGTTACTGTGACGGGGTGATTATGTAGCCTTCACAAATCAATATTGGGCAAGTGTGGAAAATATCATGCGGTAATGTTATAAGATTTTGCTCTATTACCAACATAGAAAAACGGAAAAGTGACCCTATGATATTACACAAATGAACGCCATGCCATGCAAATGATTCCGGAACCACAGCTCCCAATACTTGTCTCCCCCAGCAGCCTCCTACTCCAGTTACTTCTGCCTCGCCAGGATCATCTTCTCCCTTTCGCTCTGCCTCTTCTCGAACTGCTTCTTGGTGTGCTTGCGCTCGTTCTCCTCCTTGCGCTTGATGGACGCGAGCTCGACCTTCTTGATCTCGCCGGCCTTCTTGACGACCGTCGGCAGGTGGCGGTGGCGCTTGATGCGGCGAATCTCGGGCATGTGGCCGTAGCGCTCGACGAGCGCGCCGTTGTACTCGAGCGCCTGTCGCTGGCGGGCCGACTTGACGCCCTGGCGCGCGGACGCCTCGGCGCGCCACAGCCTCACGTTGCCGTCGTCGGAGCCAGAGAGGACGTATTTCGAGTCGGGCGTCCAGCGGGCGGCGGTGACGCGCTGCATGCGCTTGGTGTGGTAGACGTCGCGGGAGTGGCCGCCGTCGCGGCGCCAGAGGCGCACGGTGCGGTCCCAGGAGGCGGTGACGAGCTCCTGGCCGGTGGGCGCCCACTCGACGTCGGTGACGGCGGCGACGTGGTCCTTGAGCACGTTGAGGGCGCGGTCGAAGCGCCGCACGTCGAAGAGGTACGCGTTGTGGTCCTCGGACGCGGTGGCGAGGTGGTACGCCTCCATCGGCGACCAGGCGACGCGGTTGCTGGCAAAGCTAAGCACCGTCCGCGTGACGGGCGTCGACGTGCGCAGGTCGTACAGCACGACGCCGCGGTCCGCGCCGCACGAGGCCAGCACGGACGTCTCGACGGGGCTGAAGGACACGTCCGTTACCGTGTCGGTCGACGTCGGCCACTGCAGCACCTCGGGCGCCGCCGTGTGCCGCTCCAGGTCATATACGGCGATGGAGCCGCCCGACGCGGCCGCAAACGCGCCGCGCGCACGGTGGTGCGAGAGCGCGGAAAAGGCACCCTGGCCGAGCCACGAGGAGATGGGCGCCGAGCCGCTCGGCGTGTGCTGCGGGTCGAACAGCTTGATGGTGCGGTCCGCCGCGCACGTCAGCAGCTTCTGGTCGCGCGTCCACGCCAGGCCCTTGACGATGTTCTCGTGCGCCGTCGTGTGCCATGCCTCCTCACGCGTCGTCAGGTCCCAGACCTTGACCACGCCGTCGCCGCTGCCGCTCGCGAAGCGCTCCAGCGAGCTCGGGTCCTTGGCCATCGAGTACACGCCGTCGACGTGGCCCCGGCCGAGCTGCGCGATGAAGGGCGCCGCGTGCAGGCGCTCCAGTTTGACCGCATTGAGAGCCCTCTTGTACTCGCGCGCGCGCTCGAACGGGTGCAGCGCCGAGTCGAGGTTGCGAGACTGCTTTGGGGCGTCAGAGCCGGGAGCCTGCTGCGAGGCCACCGACCGGCTGATGGCCTTGATTTTCATGGCTGTTGGTAGTTCGGTCGTACGGTAGATGGATGTTTCCGAAAGAAGTCGGTAATGGGCGGTCTCTTGTTTTCTTCAATTATTATCACAAAAGTCAGCGTCCGGTTGGCTCATGCTGGTAGACTGATGGTGGTGGGATTGTCGATAAGGAAAAAAAATGTCTGATAAGATGGTGGTGTGGCTTAGTCATTTTCCGCCACAGTTGGTCGGCTTGAGGCGTGGCGCGCAATTGGCTTCGACAAAGGCAGGGCCAAGCCTCGTGAATCCTCAGCAGTGATCCACGAAAACCGCGATAACCCCTTGTGCGACAACCTTTTATCCGACAGCGCGCCAATTTTTCATCAGAGCCTCAGCTCCGAGAGACTATAACCGCGATTTCTCGACATTCTCCGCCCAATTGTACTGGCGCGCGTGCGCAACCTTCAAGATGGACGGGATGAACTATGAGCCGATGATGACGGACGAGGATTCGGAGCAGCCAAATGTTACGATTTTGGCGGTATGAGACGATACCAAAACCTTGAACGTTTTTTTCATTACTGATCAGAGGCGGCCTCTTGCCCACCCACTCACTAGGCCGATAGCACAAGGGTCGAGTTCGTCCTGTCCCGGACGAGCCTCGCCTTCGCCAACGCGCTGCGGCGTATCGTGCAAGCCGAGGTGCCCACGATGGCCATCGACCTCGTCGAGATCGAGATCAACACTTCGGTGCTGGCCGATGAGTTCATCGCGCACCGGCTGGGCCTGATCCCGCTTGACTCTAAGGACGTCGACGAGCTCAACTACTCGCGCGACTGCGACTGCGAGCAGTACTGCGAGCAGTGCAGCGTGCGGCTCACGCTGCACGCCAAGTGCACCTCAGACGAGAACATGAAGGTGTACGCGCGCGACCTCATCGTAGACGGGCGCCACGCGACGTCCATCGGCACGCCCGTCATCACGGACCCGGACGGCGTCGGTTGCCTGCTGGCTAAATTGCGCCGGGACCAGGAGCTGCGGCTCAACTGCGTCGCGAAGAAGGGCATCGCCAAGGAGCACGCCAAGTGGATGCCCACGTCGGCCGTGGGCTTCGAGTACGACCCGCACAACAAGCTGCACCACCTTGACATGTGGTTCGAGAACAATACCGATCCCGACAAGGAATGGTAAGTATACGGTTCATTTTCTGTCTGGGGGAACCTGTGAGAGGCTTGTACTGACTTTGCTCCCCCTAGGCCAAAGAGCAAGTATGCAGGGTGGGAGCCGGAGGCCAAGGGTGAGCCGTTCAACTACGACGCCAAGCCGGAAAACTTCTTCTTCGACGTCGAGACCTCGGGCAGCATGCAGCCCGACCAGATCGTGCAGAGCGGCATCCGCGTGCTGCAGCAAAAGATTGGAGGGCTGCTCAAGGGCCTCGACCCGCGCAAGTACGGCGGCGAGGAGGCTGGCGGCGGCGACTTTGACGGGCCCCGCAGCCCGGACATGAACTTGGAGGGCGGCACTACGCCCTGGCAAGACGGCGGCTACACCACGCCGTACGGCGGGGGCAACGCCACGGCATACGGCGGCGGGGGCAACACAGCCTACGGCGGCGGTGGTTACGGAACCGCGTACGGCCAGACATCTTGGTGATAACGGGCTTGGCAGGGTGCTGTGTGCAATCTTTCGGGACAGATCTGGGCCCAGGAGTTGTTCATCAGAATGGAAAACTATGGCGTTTTTGTTTACTGTTTCGAATGCTTTCTGGGGTGCTTTCATCTTCCTTCTCGTCTTAGTGGCTGATTGCTTGGAGCTGGTTTTCTCTTTCCTTTCTAATAACGAGGTTCAAGGGTTCTTGTACAGTAACGATCTAAAAAACGGCATATAGCAAATAGAGGTGGTCCTCGTACGACTCGTCGGGGCTGGCGTATTATCGTTACCTCAGTTGGTCTTGGTGTATCCAACGCTTGTAGCTAAGAGGTTCATGAAGAGATGAGGCGCGCAATTCCTGGCGTTCGCTACAAAATAAGTCTGATAATTAATTGGCGAAGCGTCAGTGATGGTAAGGTATTCATTGCTTTCGCCAGACTCTGGCCGACGTGAAACAGTGTGTCTGCTCTGCAGAACAATACAAGACATGTGCTCGAATGAAAAGTAGTCTCAAATCCGTATCCATATACATGAAGAAATCAAACGCCATCTCGAATGCTCCATTCTATAGTCCCATGCCGTGTTCTTTTTGCGTATCCAACCCAACTGCGGGCTCTACTCCTTGTCATCGTCAATTCCTTTGGCCGCTCTATACAGCTTGCGGTGCGCCTCTAAGAAGATGAATGTACAGATGGTATGCCTGTAGGTGATATTAGCTGGTAAGTAGGTTGCAGCGGATGGCCTTAAGTCACGTACGGTCCGAGTCTCAGGAAGCTGGGGACCCAGCCCTTGAACATCCAGCCCATGCCCTCAGCGCGAGAGACGTCGCGGATGACTTGCAGGACGTCCTGTTTGTGCGCGGAGGACATGACGCGGGTCTTGATGACGTCGATGGGGCTCGTGGCCGTGGCGGCAGCGAGGCCGGCGAGGAAGGACGCCGAGAAGTGCGTCGTCAGGGTGTCGCCCATGGGGGTGTACTCGAGAAGCATGCGCTTGAAGGTGTCGTACGTGGAGAGCTGCCCGGCCGTCATGACGGCGGCGCGGCTGGCGTTAGGCAGCCAGCCACGAAAGTAGCTCGAGAGGCCCTCCTCGCGGGCCATGCGCACCATGCCGTCGATGGCGTGGCGGTAGTTGCGGCGCTTGTCGGGGGGCAGGGCGGCGTCGTGCTGCATGCGCACATTGAGGACGTCGGCAAAGTTGCCGGCGATGCCGCCGAGGAAGCCCGAGGTGACGGCCATGGCGGTCAGCTCGGGGAAGCCAGCCGTGTGGCCGGAGCGGGTGTAGCGCGTCTTGAGCTCCTCGTAGACGCCGAAGCGCACGGTTGAGTACGTCAGCTGGCGCAGAAGCGAGGCGGAGATGCCAGAGTATAGGCCGATGACGCCATCATGCTTGAGGATGTGGACGAAGGTGCCGCTCATATTCTTGGGGGCGTTGCCCTGTCGCGTTTGTAGCCGGACCTATATGGTGGTGGGGGTTCATTTAGTCTTTTCCGGTCGCAGAGAGCATTGTAATCGCAGTAGCGACAGCGCATGAGGATTCAATCGCGGGGATAGGGCGTCGTAAGAACAATTTCGTACCTTGACTGCGCGGAGGGGGAGTTACATGTTAGCAAACAGGGCGCCATCAGCGGTTGAGCGCAAGGGCTCTTGATGGGGAAGAAAAAAGCGACATACCCAAGTCTAACGGATGGGTAACGCAGGCAGCCATGCTACTGGCACTGCCTCCAAACCAGAAAGGGTATCGAATGGTGGGCGAGGTCGTCTTCTTCTTGGAGCCTGCCTGCGCCGACGGCTTGGAGGCCGATTCCTGTGCCGAGCTCATGATGACCGACAACGTTGCATCGAACGGCGGGACGACGACAAACGGAGAGGATGAATGAAGAAGAAAAAAGGAGGGGAAAGGCCAGAGGCTACCGCGACATGCCGTATTTAGTTGTGTTGCTGCAGTCTTGTGCCGAAACAAGCTGTGCGACGCAAAAGCAAGACACGCAGGACGAGAGAAAAGATATTTGGGAAGCAAGGGTTATAGATATCGGGGAAAGGCTCGTTTTGTCTCGGCACAGCTCCGCTGGCGCCGAGCTGGAGCTGGCAGGGACGAAAGGCCAAAAAATTTAAACCCCGACTTGTGGTTCGCTGGACGGAGGCAGCGCTCCACTGTTGACTGTTGAAGCACTGTCGTCATGACTCTATAGCGCTGTATCTACTCCGGATTGTGAGGGCAAGTTTAGTGGCTCGGCTTCTGGAAGTCCAGAAGTAGACTCCGGATTGGCATAACGCAGTGATGCCCGGCACTTGAAATCGGACGAGTGGAAGAATTAACTCAGTCGGTATCAAAGATATATTTTGAGTCTTTGAGTACATTATGGGTCGCTGTTCGTGCCGTGCCGCATGTACCTATGTACCCTACGGCGACATCGGCCTTGTCGCCGAACATGCTCACCAACTTACAGGCAACTAATGCGCTAACCAGTTCCAATTACCCTTCTGTCAGCCATTGGCCAATTGGACCCCACTCCAGCTACCAGACCAGATCTATGTACAGTGACCAAAACTTTAGCTACAGCTTCAATTGCACCCTGACAATATCATCGCATCTCTACTCCAATTGTGCAGCATGGCCTGTCGTATGGGCTCGGCACGCCTCCTCACTCGGGCTTCTGCGTTGCCCAGGCTTTCGCTACCCAGGAAACCCCATTTCCGACTACTACCGCTGCCCAGAGCTTTCTCATCATCCAGTGCGCCCAGCCCATCTTCCACGCCATTCGCTCTCCTAACCAAGTTGTCCGCAAAGCACATCGTCAGTCTGGCGCCGCCGCCAAGACACCCTCCACAGTCACCATCCGCGGACACACCTGCAAAACGGACCCCGAGTGGTTCAATATCCCCGATAATGTCCTCGACGCCGCCACGCGCCGGCTGCATCTGCAGAAGGACCACCCTGTTTGCATCACCCGTCAGATCATCCAGGCCAACTTCCCCGCGCCGACCTTCAAGTACCACAACGATTTCAGCCCCGTCGTGACGACGCGGCAAAACTTTGACTCGCTCGGCTTCCCTGCCGACCACCCCGGCCGCGCCCGCTCCGACACCTACTACATCGACGCCGCCACCCTGCTGCGGACTCACACGAGCGCCCACCAGGCCGAGACCTTTCGCGCCAACGAGAGCGCCGGCTACCTCATCTCCGCCGACGTCTACCGCCGCGACGCCGTCGACCGCAGCCACTACCCGGCCTTTCACCAGATGGAGGGCGCCCGCCACTGGGACCGCCGCGAGGTGCCGGGCGGCGATGTCACCGCCGCGGTCCGCCGCGACCTCGAGGCGCTACCGGAGCATGGCGTCATCGTTGAGGATCCGAACCCGCCGTGGCACGCGGAGCGGAACCCCATCCAGGACGCGCACCACTCCGCCGCTGAGGCCGAGGCCATCGGCGCGCACCTGAAGCGCTCGCTGGAGAACATGGTTGTGGACGTCTTCTCGCGGGCCAAGGCCGCGGCCAAGCGTGCGGACCCGGACTTCGTGGACGAGCCGCTCAGAATGCGCTGGGTGGAGGCTTACTTCCCCTTCACCAGCCCGTCGTGGGAGCTGGAGGTGTACTACGCCGGCGACTGGCTCGAGGTCCTCGGCTGCGGGGTGGTGAAGCAGGACTTGTTCATCAACGCCGGCGTCCCATCCAAGCTGGGCTGGGCATTTGGAATTGGCATCGACCGCATCGCCATGCTGCTGTTCAAGATCCCAGACATCCGCCTGTTTTGGTCGCGGGACAACCGCTTCCTCACGCAGTTCGCCGGCGTCTCGGACGACCTGGACAAGTTGAAGCTGTTTGCTCCGTTTTCCAAGTACCCACCCAGCCCTCGCGACGTCTCGTTCTGGCTCAACACCTCTACGTCTTCAGCGGCGGGGGGGAACACCAAGAACGCCTTTCACGAAAACGACGTCATGGAGCTTGTGCGCAACATTGCTGGCGACGTCGTCGAGGATGTACGACTCATCGACGAGTTTACACACCCCAAGACGGGGAAAAAGAGCATGGCGTATCACATCGTGTACCGCAGCCTGGAGAGGACGTTGACGACGGAGGAGGCCAACAAGTACCATGATCTGGTAAGAAAGGCATTGGTTGAAGAGCTTGGAGTTGAATTGCGGTAACCACTCTGCGACGGGGCGGCCAGCAATGAATTAGAGATGCTATGTACGATACGGAACATGTAGTTTTATAACATATCACGCTGTCAAGGCGTAGATAGAGCAAGTTTTGCTTCTATCCTATAAAAATAAGAGATCCGATCCAGGAAATACTACCACAGTGTTCTCCTAAAAGAATCCTACGCCCGAATGAACACTAAATTGGCTATCAAGAGCTTTACACACCACCATCTGGCAAGGAGCGCCTCATAAATGAGGCTGAGTCGTTGCAATTCCATCTCCAATGTACCGATTTTCCCCTCTCCGCGGCGTGTCCCATACTGAATGCTTGGCTCCTCGTGAGAGCCAAAAGACCTCCAACAAGTGGTGTGCATGGCATAGGTATTTACCAAACAGTACATGATACTTGTTACGTACCAGATTGAAGGTGGTGGTATGGGGTAGTCGATCGCGGGATAGCTAGCCGTTACCGCTATTCAGCGGGGTCTTGAGGAGAGCCGAAGGAGGCGCAGCACGGATGACAAAAAGATTGCGGGAAACGGCTTGGCACGCTTGAATCTTGAGCGAGACAGGGATTTCAATTCCGGACTGAACAGGTTTCTCTGCTATGAAGCCATGTGAATGCGAAGGAAGCGAGCCAACACAGCCTCATAACAAAGCCCATGTCTTACGTGGCGAGCAGAGCACCACGCGGCTCAGGCGTCTCTGCGATGACATATTGCCCAAAATAAATGCCAGATAGCCACTGCATCGCCTCTCAGCTGGTCATTGCGACAACTAGAAGAAGAATCCCTCCGCTGGGCAGGGGTGTAGAGCTGTCAGTCTAGCGCTGCGGTGCGGGCTGTGCAGAAGAAAGCCCGCCGGCCTTGTCGCCGGGGCATCGAGAGAGAGGCGCACTGAAACGGAAAATGTTTTTTGTCCCTCGTTGTTTCGAACCTACAATTTGTTCCCTCGTCATCTGCACAGCCCCCGGTCGGCGGGCGCCAGACTCGATGGGGAAGCTGATGAGTTTTGTCTTTGCTGCCACTGGCGGGGATAATTTAGTGGCCGCTTTTAGGCTGTAGCCCACCTGGCGACGAGTTTATGTATGCATGGTTATGCAAGCCCAGATTCGTTCGATTTGGCTGGGCAATCTGATTTCATTGGTTTCATCTCAAAGTGGTTGAAGACAGTCTCTTACCTGATTGCAGTAAACACACTCAGCTCATTTTTGGTCGGTAAAATGTCCAGTCTTGATTTGTTATTAATGCATACAAATAACACGCCCTTGACCAATCCCCCGGCATAGTTGTACATGGCTCACACATCATCGTATCTCAATTCGCAGTTAGTGATGCCGCCAGGAGGCTTACACTTAGGGCAAGCCGGATGCTGACAGGCCTCCTCGGTGCACTTCTTGCACCCTTTCTCCTTCATATGCGTAGAACACTTGCAGCACAACCAGCCCACGTCCGTCTGTTGGAGCATGTAGTCGATCCAGCACTTCTCTAACCAGCAGACAGCTTTGGGGCGCTCCTTGACCTCGTTATAGGGCTTGCATCGCGCCGCGAGCGCGGCCGTCTTGCCGTTCCGGATGCTTAGTAGCGTCGCGTATGCGCATCGGGACGGTTCCTTGGGTTCGTAGCGACCCCGATTGTAGAGCTCGTGTCCGCAGAGCCCGATAATTCTGACTCGAGTGCACATGATCTGTCAGCGCTGAGGATATCGACTGGTGGCGGAGAGGAAGGCTTAGCTTATTAGGACGCTGGAAGTCCGCTGGCAGCATGGGAGAGAAAGCCTGGAAGCTATTTTGGCGATTGTTCTCGCTTTTAAAGGAAAACAAAACATACAGTGTCATTGTCGCACAGCTACAGTGATGAGAAACTGCACAACATTGGTATGTGACGCTTGTGAAGCGTAGGACGCAGAAACACAGGACGCAGAAACACAGGACACAGAAACACAGGACGCAGAAACACAGGACACAGAAGCACAGGACACAGAAGCATAGGGCGCAGAAGCAATGAGAATATACTTCTAGATGCTTTGAATGGCTGTGGTCATAAATTTCGCATCGTACCATAGCTAGGCTATGATTTTCTGTCGTAAATAGCACTGGCAGGCCGGCCAGAGGTAACCATCACCAGCTTGTTTGTACCGTAAGCTAGTCTGCTAGTTGACGAGGTCACCAGCCCAACGTCCTCCTGAAAACAACACGCGACAGTTCATTGCCCGGATTACCTCGTACTCGACCCCATAGCCCAATCAATATGACGTAGACTGCCAGCCCCAGCCATGCGGTAGGTGTTGAAACAATAACTCGACCAGAACAACGATGCACACCCATCGGTACCTAGGTACCTTGCATAAAGTGCACAAGTCTTCCTCTGGACGCCACAGCCATTTTTAAGCTCCCCTTGGCAGAGGCTCAGCTAGAGCGGCACAGGCGCTAAGCCGCGTTGGGATGGCCGCCGCCACAGCCCTCACCACTCTGCTGCCACCGCTTCCCCCGGTCGACTTCGCCTCTCTCTTCCCTCCCGCACTTTTGATACATATATCTCACCTGGCGCTACTCTACTGGGACGATCCTCAAGCCTCTGCACCTCATTTCTTCCATACCGCTCACCTCTTTCAGCGCACAAGCTTTTCACCCCATCGTCATTTTTCGAAACAACTACTCCCAATCGCAGAAGTCTCCTGCGCGGCCTATCTACAATCAGCCACCCCCACCATTTCACACAACCCTCTCTCCCCAATGGAACTGTCACCAAAGCCCAGCCGCTCCTCGTCGACCTCGTCGCGCCGCGGCATCAACCTGACGCTCGACCTGTCGAACCTGCCACCGCTCGAGCAGCCTACGCCGCCGTCTAACACCCTCCTCTTCACCAACCTCGACAACGTCGACATCTTTCGCGCCGACAAGTTGCAGTCCCTCCGCGACCTTATCAACCGCACCGCCACCATCCACGCTTTCGCGCCACTCAAGTCGTTCCGCCGCATAGTCGTCTCCTTCTACGACGTTGAGTCAGCCGTCTCCATTCGCAAGGTCTGGGACGGCGAGGCCATCATGGGCCAGCGCGTTCGCATCTACTTTGGCCACCCCACCCCAGTCCAGTCGAAGCCCGACCACCTCGCGCTGCCCGACGCTGGCAAGCTCTTCTTCATCTCTCCGCCCCCGAGCCCGCCGCACGGCTGGGAGGTCCGCCTCGAGGACGCGCCCAACAAAATGGTCCATGCCGACGACCTCGCCGAGGCCCTCGCCCGCCTCGGACATGGCCGCGCTGGCGGCAGCCGTGCCAGCTCCTTTGACTCGCCCATCACACCCGTCGACGGTTCTGGCGCTACTGTCGGCCGCACGAGGAGTCGCAGCTCTACCCTCATCTACCACCCTGAGGATCACGGAAGAAGCTCAGGCCTTCCCGCCGTCTTTGTCGAGGACATGACTGACGAACCGGAGGAGATGTCACCACTGGAGGCTAAGCCCATCATGGCGCACACCTCTCGGCCACCCGTGGAGCTCATGCACGAGGTCTGAGTACCGTGTCCTTGGACTTGTTTGACCTTTTGCTTTGTCTTCATGTTTATCACCAATGGAGCGCGGATACAGAAAAAACATGTTTAACTATAGGCGTTTCGGATTGGTCGGCTACGGAAGGCGTTTTAACGGATTTCAGTATATAATCTACCTTGGGCGCATAACTCCTCAATACTACAAACAAGCAAATGACACGGTGTCGGCTTCGGCGTTTTTGATATCCTGTTTTTCTCATTAATACAGTGCGAAGTCCGGTTAGACCGACGCTTTCGGTTGCCACATGGTCCTCGCCAACGGGGCTGTGCAGCTACGGCGCCCGTTCTTTGAGGCTTAGAGAATATCTTATCCGAAATCAGATGATTAAATCGAGTGGTCCGCAGGCATACCTGGTTATTTAACAACTCATGCTCACAGCCTCCGTTCTCCATTCCAGTTGTACAGGCCCAGTCCTGATATTTGAAGCCAAGGCATAATTTCTACTTAGCAGTCATACAGCCGAGGAACGTGACAGCCACTAAAGCAGACAGAGCAATGCCAAAATGCACATATCAAACTCAATATACTGGTCGTGATAAACTCATTTTTTTACACAGAATGATATCGATCTCAGAACCGTTTTGCTGTAACTCTTTTCAGTGGGCCAAAATCTACTGTGGAAACCATGCGCATGGGGCCGAAAAAAATGGTCGCGAAATCCGCCCCATATCAGGAGCTTCAACAATCTCCCCTTCACCATCACACGACCACGGACTACAGCCCGCTATCCGCAGCCATGAGCTGCTCGTGCAATGCCTCCGCTCTGAGGCTTTTTGCACGTGGCTTGGTACAGGTACACCATCCAGAGCCGGGCAGATCTTTCGCCCTCCCGATCCGAGTCGCTTCCAGTCCTCGTTTGGCAGGCGTCTTGGCGTCGCAACACCGCCCCTTACATGCATCGCATGCGCTCGAAGATGCTGAGAATTCTGCGCCAGCCAGCACGGCCCCGGAGAAGCAACCAAGATCGACAGAAGACAACCAACCCGGTTTGTCTAGCACGCCAACCGAACCTGCAAGCGGAACGCTTCCGACCCAAACCACAACACATGAAGAAGAAATGACAGAAGCTAGGGCGAAAGCGGCCTGGAGATTCAAGCGGCAAGGGTTCGACTGGAAATCTTTTCGATCTAACGATCCTGCCGTGCGCGCAAAGGTCAATTTTTCGAACTTCGATTGGAAACACTGGCAGGGCAACAAGCAAGGCACCAGACAGCTCGGCAAGCTTGTTGACAACCTAGAGGCGGCTCGAGCCGAGGACCGTGCGGCCGTGGGTATATCTCCGAGAGACGACGATGTATCGCGGGTTCGAGACCATAGGGAATGGTACACAACCCCCTCAACGAGAACCGCGCGATATGGCGCCGCGCCCGAAGATGACGCAACGCCGCCACCGAAGAAGGAGGAGTGGATGATCCAGAAGGCGGCCATGAAGGCCAAGTTCCCCGACGGCTGGCGGCCGCACAAGCGGCTGTCCCCCGACGCGCTGGCGGGCATCCGGGCGCTCAACGCGCAGTTTCCGGACGTGTACACGACGCAGACGCTGGCGGACAAGTTCGCCGTGTCACCCGAGGCGATCCGGCGCATCCTGAAGAGCAAGTGGACGCCGTCGGCGCGCGAGGATGAGGACCGCCAGCAGCGCTGGCACCGCCGCGGCATCAACGTGTGGGAGCGCAAGGCCGAGCTCGGCATCAAGCCGCCGAAGCGCTGGCGCGACGAAGGCGTCGCGCGCGAGCCCGCGTACCACGACCGCAAGATCACGGCGCGTCGCGATCGCGAGGAGCACGTGCGCAGGGAGCGTGAAGAGTACATGCGCAGCTTCGCCAAGGGGAGGCGGGACGCCGGCCGTGGCGGTAACGACGACGGCGCGGCGACGGTGGAGTGGGAATATTCTCGGCTTGACGGCGAGACGCCGATGGAGATGCCGCGGCGGGGAACGAGTAGAGGGGGAAGCGGAGGATCGGTCAACGACAGGGAGATGAGGAGCGAGCTGAAGGGGGATGTCTTTGACAAAACTCTTGCTTCGGAACGGCGCGACTGACGAGGCCGCGTCATATCGGCTCGGGGGTTGTTTCTTGTATAACAAAACTACTTGTACAGTACGTATCTTCATGGATAAGGCAGCATTAATGCAATATAGAGCCCAGCTTTATTTCGTTCCAGATATGAAATGCAATCATGAGACCCTCTGTCAATACGTAACCACACTAGACAGGGTACAATTTACAGAGATATCGACCAAGTACTATACAAAGCAAACTTGTCCGAAAACATGAAGCTGATGAGGCCGTGTTGAGTCAGCCACGCGATTGCTTCCACCTTCAGAACAAGGAAGACGCACCTTTCTTACTCATGCCCAGAATCAGCCCCCTCCTTTTATTCTGCTGCACTCGCTCGGCCTCCCACTTCGCCCACTTAACGCCTCTACCTCGATCTCCCACCCCTCCAGCTCCGTTGCCAATATGGACTGGTGTTTGCTGACGCGCTCGAATGCCGTCTTCGCCCATTCCTGCGACCAGAATGGGCCTGAGCGGCCTTGACCTTCCTTTTTAACATTCTCTTGAGCTGGTGCACGTGGATAACCCTGACCAGCTTCAGGCGCGCGAGGAGATCGACGTCACAGGCGCCGTGAACACTCTTCTTCCGTGGCCGCCGTGCACCCTCCCCGAGTCGGATGCGGGTGCACGGGTACTGCTCCTCGGGCTCGGACTGGGTGCATATGATGAAGCCCTAAATGAATCTGGTGTCCGGTCAGTCAATGGGTATATTGGGAGGTACGCGGAAGACTGCCCGTGTGAAAGGTGGAAAGGGGTGGGAATCATACTCTTTGCAGCTTATTTTGTTCTCGTCGTCGCCAACCTTTTTTGCTGTAGAGCCCAAGATAGAAGGCATGCTCTTCCTCATCTCCCTCTGTGCCCACGTGTGGAGGAAGTGTCACCAACATCACCACTCTCCCATCATCGCTCGACCCAACACGACGGAGCCAATGCACCGAGTGCGATACGCCCGTCTAGCTGCGTATTGCACCTACATCAGTTTAGATCGAGTATGACGCAGAACAGCACTTCTCTTAGACGCTATGTCAAACGCATGTACATTTCTACATATTGAACTGCTGCCTTGGCAGTATCTTGCTTTGGGAGGCCGGCCTTGGGATTCTCCCAAACGCGATTCGCCGGTCTAGGGTGGGCCATTTGTTGGTCCATGTGGCAATGTCTATAAGCGGCGGTTGGAGCCAGAGGGAGCTTTGAGCTGAGAGCTACTGTCGTCGGTGCATCGGAGATATCAGCAACTTTCTCCGATCTTGCAGCTTGAAACATCCTTCTTACATACTCTTCGGCCTGGCGCGCGACGCTGCTGCGCCCCTGGTCTAAGAAGATGCGACGAAACGGGGACAACGAAACCGCTACGGAATCAACCATCTCCCCACAGCGTCTACCCGATTCTATCCCTTTCTGGGTGACAATGAGAAGGACTGGTCAGTTGGGAGATGCTGTTCTTGCTATACTTCGCTAATGGACGTATTCTCCTTGATCGCGCGGAAGCGAGGCTAAGAGCTGATACGATAGATAGCCTTACTGGTCCGTATCTCGACTATGATAACTAGCAAGAAAGGTCCAATTCATTCATGCGCAAAGCCTGGCAGTTCGTCCCACTCTTGATCTTGCATAGCGACCATGCGCATGGTTGCCGCCCACTCTTCATCACTTTAAGATGCCGCCCGCAGTTCGCCGTTCCTATTGCAGGTCCCTCCCACAACCGAAGTAAGAAGGCTGCGAGCCAGAAAGCATGGAAATTGACGAATAAATGTTGGCCGCCCCGAGCATGGCAATAAAAGAGCGAGTCTCCCACGCAGCTCCGTTTGATAGAGTTGGTAAGACGGGACTGCGGTGTTGTCGGTCAACAGATCATTGATGCCCCGGCTTCTAGCAGAAGTTACTCCTGCCCATCGCGTACATCATACAATAGATGCTAAGGGCAGGCTATATTGATTTTTAAGAAAATATTGCACTGCATTGCTTGTGATGAGAAGAAGACGGAGGAGCTGCCTCTCTCGCGCCAAGGGGTTGGCAGGATCAGCTATAAAGACAGGGGCCCCTCCGAGTCCAAAGCACATGTCAGAAGGCGGTTTCAAGCTCAAGTGGGCTGGCTGGCTTTTCCTCCTATGGACTTTGGGGTTGTTACTTAATAGCTAGTGAACGACCGATTTCTTGATTCTCGTCGCTGCCCGGTTTCAATTTTTTATTTCCTTCTCTGCTCAATTCAACGCATAGCGAATTCCTTCCACACCGAATTCACGAGCCGAACGCGAACCGAGCAAACAGCAACCCCTCCCCTTCGACAATCAGTCCTGATCCCGTGGCAATGGCGTCGCCTGGCAGCTTCCCGCAGCCGCCGCAGCGCGACTCGTGGTTCGCGCCGCTGTCCGTTGACCTGCTGGTCAAGGTGCTCAAGGTGACCGTGTTCCACCCCTTCGTGACGGCGCTGGTGCCGCTGTGCCTGCGGGCGCGGGCCATGCTATGGGACGCGCCGACGATGCTGGCCGCGTTTGCGTGGGCGGCGCTCGTGTCGCTGTTGTGGGTGGCGTCGGCGGTAAACCAGCGCATCGCGCACGGCGCCCCGCGCCAGGTCGACCTCGGCGAGGAGGTCATCGTCATCACGGGCGGCGCGAGCGGCCTGGGCATGCTGGTGGCCGAAGTCTACGGCATGCGCGGCGCCACGGTGGCCGTTCTGGACGTCAACGACATGGAGAATGGCGAGGCGCGCGGCGTTACGGCGTACAAATGCGACGTCAGCGACTACAAGCAGGTCGCGGCGACGGCGCTCAAGATTGAGGAAGAGGTAGGAGGGTTACGTCTACATGCGAGAAGCTGCACATGAAACTGACATGCTGGGGAAATAGCTCGGAACGCCTACGGTACTCATCAACAATGCCGCTATTGTAGTTGGCAAATCGCTCCTCGACCTTTCAGTGGACGAAATCGACCGCAGCCTCACGACAAACCTCCTCGGCCCGTTCTACTGCCTCAAGGCGTTCCTACCCGCGATCATCCGCAGCGGCAAGGGCGGAACCATTGTAAACATCTCGTCCGTTATCGGCCACCTCGGTGCGGCCCAGCTCAGTGACTACGCCGCGGCAAAGGCTGGCCTCTCCGCGATGCACAGGTCCTTGGCGGCGGAGCTGCGCGAGTCGCACCCCGAGATCAAGACGGTGCTCATCACGCCGGGTCAGCTGAGCACACCGCTGTTCTACGGGGTGCAGACGCCGAGCAGCTTCGTCGCCCCGGTGGTGGAGCCCGTGGAGGTAGCCAAGGAGATCGTGGCGGCCATCGATCAGGGCAACGGCGCGACGACGGGGATGCCGCTGTACGCGCGATGGATCGACTGGTACGCGGTGCTGCCGGCGGGCGTGCAGGTGCTGGCCAGGAAGATTTCGGGCGTGGACAGGGGGATGCGGACGTTTATCGGGAGACACGGCGCGGCAGAAGGCAAGAAGCAACGATGATGGGGAGGGCTGGCAAAGAAATGTTCTGATGCTGGCGTCGGAGCGTGCGGGAATAGAGGGATGAGCATACAGAGTGCATGGGCGCGGCGCTAATTCATCATAGATTTCATCTATTTGCGTTGCGAATTTGTAGAATAGTTGCTCAACAGTGTAGCAAGGATACATGATGACGAAATTTTGAGGAAGATCCGTTGCGGAGTAGATTCTCCGGACCCCAGTCGAGGATGGTTACCTGTACAATACATATTAAGGAGCGGGGTGCCATTGTTGAGGCACGGGGTTCTACTGTTTTTAGTAGTGAGTAAGGTAGCTGTTCACAATGGACATGTTCTTTTTACCTGCCTACCTGTTTCTCTTTTCTTGTCTTTTATTTTTACGTTGTCTAGTTGAAGCCACCGGCCGTATACGTAAGTCCCGTATCCGTGCCGGCCGAGAGATTGGATGCCGTTTTTCTTATGCGTGCCTTGGTGGGCCCACGACATCTGCATCTGAGACAACGGGCTTGGGCCAGTCAGGCTCGGAGAACACTAGATTCGCGTGTTTGGCGATGGTGTCTATTCAATAACTACTAATTAACGAGTAGTGAAAAGATATTGGCCCAATAAAGGGCGGCACTGTAACTTGAACAGTTGCTAGTGCAACATTGTACCCGGCGCCAGTACGAATGAAGCTGGTACCTGCATGCCGTCATAAGGCCCGCTGGCCAGCTGTTGTTTTTAGTTTAGCAGGTCGTGGAAGGTTTTTTCTTATTTTTGACTTCATGAGCCGGTGTTGTCGTTGTTGAATGAACCAAGGCATTTTCGGCGATTGCTTGACGGAAGTTGACTACGTGACCATGCAAGGATGCCTTTCTGCATCATCCGTACCCGTACGGAAGACATTGATTGCATCACCTTGCAGTGCGCCACCAAAATCGGCCGTGGCAAAATACCTGTTTAATATCTGACTGGTTGGTTAATAACGGACGGCGTTGTTTCAAGGAACGATTAATCCCTACCTCAGCGGACCAAGGAAACCTGGCGTTTTCTTGTGTTCCCTCTTGATGATAGTTTGTATCCATGTATCCACCATCCCAGTTCTTTGTGTACCTTTGTAATGAGTTGGAGAAAACTTTACACTTGCCAGAACTTTGGCCGCATTCGCCATTTTGTGCCGTGAGGCTTTAATAGTGGTCCTTGCAGACTCTGTTGGCGGGCGGCGGGAGGCAGGTGAGGCTTTCTCGGAGCCCTGTCAGATCCCAAAGGACGCTACTGAAACTGATTTATTGAGTTGATTAAAAGTAGAACGCAGCCCGACATTGCCTGGCCGCACCCATCTTTCCTCATCATCCATCTCTCAGGCCCTCCCCCGGGCCTTGTCTGTTCACAATTCGCCTCCCCTCGCCTGTAGGGATTCTCGGGTGCCTTTCGCTTTACTCGCTTGTATTTCTCCGCATCGCGACTTCCTCTTACTGCAAACGCTCAATCCAGCAAACGATCGCTTCCTCCAACCACCAAAAGTCTTCGCCAGCTGCCAGCTTCTTGCTTTTACTCCTCCACAACTACCCAACTTGGCTTTTATCATTTTAAATTTCTTGTCTTGCTTCTTTTGCTCGCCAATTCGCTTCGGCATGCGCTTTTCTTCCCTCGGCCTCGCCCTCGCGGGCATGGCTGCCGCCGTCTCGGCGCTCGACCCCATCGCGGTTGTCGGCAACAAGTTCTTCAACAAGGATGGCTCTCAGTTCTTCCTCAAGGGTTAGTATGGCCTCGAGGATCAAGCCAATCGCCTGCCACTAACCTCTTCCCAGGTGTCGCATACCAACTTCGCCCCCTTGACCCTCTCATTGACACGGACCAGTGTCAACGAGATGCAAATCTCATGAAAGAGCTCGGCGTCAACAGCATCCGTGTCTACCACGTCGATGCCTCTGCTGACCATGATGGCTGCATGAAGGCTTTTGATGATGCCGGGATATATCTTCTTATCGATCTCGACACCTTCGGCACTTACGTCGTTCCTGTTCGTTTTGACCCCTGTTCCACCTTGCTGCCCATCACCAAAAGCTGACTCTCCCACCAGACAGACCTGCACTGGAACCAGACGCAGTACGATTCGTACGCGGCCGTCATGGACACTTTCCAAAAATACAACAACGTCCTTGGATTTTTTGTCGGCAACGAGAACATCGCCAAGAAGGAGGACTCGGTCGCCGCTCCCTTTATCAAGGCCGCTGCGCGCGATATGAAGGTGTATCGCGATAAGAAGAACTACCGCAAGATCCCCATTGGCTACTCTGCTGCCGACATTGTCGAGCTTCGCCCTATGCTCCAAAACTATCTCACTTGCGGAGGAGACTCAGCCGACATTATCGACTTCTTTGCTCTCAACTCGTACTCGTGGTGTGATCCTGCCGATTACAAGACCTCAACTTACAATCAGCTCGAGACCTATGCCAAGGACTTCCCTGTTCCCATCTTTTTCTCAGAGACTGGTTGCAACACGCCCGGCCCTCGCCTCTTTGCCGACCAGGACGCCATATTTGGTAAGGACATGATCAACGACTGGAGCGGCTCCATTATCTACGAATGGATTGAGGAAGAGAACCATTACGGCCTTATTAGCTACGGCCCTGCTGGTGGCGACGCATCTAATACTGATGTTGAAGGAGGGTTTACCCGCAAGGGCACTCCTACTCCCGTTAGCCCTGACTTTAACAACCTCAAGAGCAAATGGGCCACCATCACGCCCACGGGCGTTCACAAGTCAGATGTTGACCCCAAGACACTCACAACTCCTGCTTGTCCTACTTCGACTAACGGGGGATGGTGGGCCATTGAAGGAAACGTTCGCGTCCCTTCCCTCGGAGAGTCCTTGTCGGGATCGTTCACGTCTGTGCCAAGCGCTACTGTCGACAGCCAGCCACAGAGTACTGACAAGGCCAAAGATGGCAAAGATGATGGCAAAAGTGATGACAAAGACAAGGACCAGGGCAAAAATTCCGCTTCCAAGGACATGCAAATCACCATGCTCGGATCCAGCGTTGCGGTTGTCCTTCTGTTTGCCGTTGTGGCGTTGTAAATACAGCCTTGCTTCTAGGGGGTACATTCTTGTTTTGTAATTATTTTACACACACTCTTCAAACGATGAAACGCGAGATGATATACACGAGCTCGCATTTGATTGTATCCATATAGTGTTAGTGTTCTGATGACCATGCGGCGCAGAGATCCGCAGGCTCACCATTTGAGGGGGCAAAATCAAGGCAGTGACGGTAGATTTGCAGTGCCAAGCATTTTGACGTTTAGATACGGTAATAGAAATTTATTCCGAATCCATGATTCTTAGTGCCGCGTTCCTGTAACCTTGCTTGCTTGTGTAGAGGGCTGCCGCTGTGGCGGTGACGCCGATCAGGAGGATGAGTACCGCTATGAGAAGATATGGCCGCAGAGACCTGTAACGCTTTTGGTTTCGATCGTACGGGTTCTCTTCCACGGCTGGACACTGTGATTTTCCATGGAGCTGTATATTGCAAGAATGCCCGGTGTTGGTTTTCGTTGGCTGGCTCAAGAAGGGTGTTGTCTAGTTAAACAGTTGGGGTATTGCTGCGAAGGTGATTCTAGGTTGAAGGGGTGGCAATGGTATTTTCATGGCTACACGACCAAATGGCTCTCAACTGAAGTTTACGTGATTCTTGATTTAAGAAGGCGCACTCAGTATCCTGGCATTCTTGGTTTCCAAGTTGTCAACAATGGTAGGTGTTTAGGGTAGGTATTGGTTGAAGACTTGGTCGACTCCTCCAAATGCGGAAAGTGGGTTATGTAATGCACTAACTATGCAATCGGGTGGTTGGAGATGCAGGCAGGTCCTGAAGGTAAGTACATATTCGTACCAATAATGCACCAGTGTCTACGGAAAGGCCTCTGAATACCTCACTAGATGAATGAAAAAAAAAAAATTGGATAACGATAAGAGGCATATCAGTTGATAACGCCTCCACCCAGCCCACCAAAAAAGTGACAGACAACACCATCATTGACGCAACTTTTCCAGTTGGCTTGTTAAACAAGTCTCTTTTCCTGCCCAACCGCGATAAATTTGAATTCTGGCTGCTCAATATTAATTTTCGGTCCCTCATCTCTGTGCTGATTGTGTATCGCTGGTGGCGACACTTTCGGGGCAAGAAATAAGGGCACCAGTGACGACTGACTCAGCAAATTTTCTCCGCGCCGCGACTGCCCGCATTCGATCGCCTACATAGGCTGCAGGCAGGTAATAGAGGGAAGAACGACAAGAAAAAAAGTACAAAGGCCGCAGGCAGGCGTGCTTGCGCTTGTTTTAAAACATCGCTGTCCGATTTTCATCAATTATCCCATTATTTCGACTCGACTTGCTTCCCCCCGCGCTCGCACCTTCGCATGCGCGCGCACTCTCTATACCGCAGTCATGGCTGACCCGGCGCAACCTGAAGCACCGGGCAGCGCGCCCGGTACGTTGGCTATGCACCCCTCGGCGAGTATTGAAGTCAATTCCTTGACCGCAATCAAGACATAGTGCTCACTGATCGCGCACAATTGCGCGCGACGGCTACCCGTTGACCCGCCCTAGTGCTAATGACGCCTTGTTGGAACAGACATAAAACAGGAACCCGATCTGTCAGTCCTCGAGGGCCTCGACTTTACACTGCCACCTGAGTTGTTGAATCCGAAACGACCTTTTGAGCACGAAGCCGAAGCGCATCACGAACCAGACGCTAAGAGGCTGAAGGCGGAGGAGCCTGAGGCTGCGCTACAGCCCGAGGACGACAACTCGCTCGAGGACGGACTGGCACTGCTCGTGCAAAATGCCCTGTCTGGTGTCGGTGACCTACTACCACAATTTGATACGCCGGTCGATAGCAACTCTGGTGATCCCATGGACATCGACGCCGCAACGTTACTTGAATCCGTCACGCCGCAGCCAACATTCTATTCTGACCCTCTGAAATACGTGCGCAATGTGCAGACCCATACATTGAGCAATTTGGTTTGTCATTTCCCATTCCAGTGGAAAAGCCACTTATAGTAACCGGAAAATCAGTCCTTTACTCTTCTATACTCCCTTGTACAACACGAGCCTATCGACGAGGCCATCGAAGCGATACGAGATGCGGAATCAGACCACGGGAGGACCTTTCGCCAACTTCAAGACTCATTAGAGAGTGTATGGAAACTATTCACAAGCAATGATACCATGGCCGCCGAAGACATGAACGTGGACAGCAATGCTGCCACTCTGCTTGAAATGGCCAACCTGGCCAAGCTGTGTGTCTGGCTCGTCCGAGGGACCGCCGAATCTTACTCGATAGCTGATTCGAAACTTCTTTCAATCTTCAACTGTCAAGTATCAGATTTGCCCATCGATGCTACCGAGCTCTACCTTGGAATCAAGACGCAGAACTGCATCCAGCAGCTGATGAACAAGGCCGATGATCAGCAGGCAGAGCAATTGGTTACCCAGACTCTCACACAAGGGCTTGGGGACAAGCTTAAGGCTCAGCATCCTGAGGACAGCTTACTCAACGCTGATCAAGCTTTCATTACGCTGGCAACAGTGCGCAAGGCAGAGTTGATCCAGGATACCAAGGAACGAATCGATGCAGAGTCGCTCAAGAAGAAATATCCTCCTCATGAATTATTACGGAATTTCGCCACGTACGCAAAGACTCGATTAGCCGCGGTATCGAATATTTCTAGCATGTATGGAGTACACATCCATTTAGAAGTTGATACCATGGAGCAGGTAACATTTGGCGATCTCGGCGGCAGCGCAGATATCGATCTCGACGACCTTTCTGCCTTCTTTGAGAAGACTGCCTCTGGGCTCGTACAGGACGCGCTGGCCGGCCTTACGGAGGTCGAAGCTCTCCCTTCCATTGTTATCGATGCGCCCGTCAATAGCACTACGACCAACGAGACGAATGGCGCTGCGAATGGCACGAATGAACCAACTGTTCCAGTTCATCCAACAGTTATCCTGAATGATGCACATTCTTTGAATGGCACGAACGGCACGAACGACGCCAATGCTGCAAATGGTTCTAACGGCACAAACGGCACAAACGGCGTGAATTCCACGAACGGCACAGATAAGCCGGCTACGACTACTAACAACGAGACCGGCTCGGTTTCGACTGTTGGTAAAATTGGTATCCTGCAAGATTACAAAGAACTCGAGGCCCTGGTTGCCGAAAGCACATCAAACTATGTCAAGACCACTCTCAATGGATTGTCGCCAGTGCCGTATCAGCCTACTGTACCTATGAGCACGACCGAGAGCATGACTGCCCAGGCACCCTTTACCAATCATATGCAACAGCAGCCCGGGCAGCATCACTACTATAACTATACACAGCCACCAGTCCAGGAGCAGCCACCGCCACAACCTGCGTCTGCTGAGAACCTGCCCCCAAATCAATCATGCTCGAGCGACGTGCTGTACGACAAGGCACGTCAGGCCGCCCTGTCAAAGTCCACGTCCCATACGAGACGAGAAGGGTCCCATTCTACCAGAAGACCGTGGACCCAAGAAGAGGAAAAGTGTCTTATGCTTGGCCTCGACTTGGTAAAGGGACCTCATTGGAGCCAGATACTCACTCTATTCGGACAAAATGGTACCATTTCAGATGTGCTGAAAGATCGAACGCAGGTGCAACTCAAAGACAAGGCACGAAACTTGAAACTCTTCTTCTTGAAGACAAACTCAGAGATGCCGTACTACCTTCAGGCTGTTACGGGAGAGCTGAAGACGAGAGCGCCCACCCAGGCTGCGCGAAAAGAGGCCGAGGAGAGAGCTAGGATGAACTCGGAAGAGGATCAAGCAAAGATGCAAGGAATCATGGCTCTTGCAGGCGGCCTGCATCACTTGCCTCAAGGACGGCCCGGGGCTGCAGGTGTCGGTTCCGGCGTAGTCACGCCTGCACAAGCTGCCAGTGCTGCGCAAGCCGCCCAGGGCCGAGCCGCGACGGTTATGTCGAATATCCCTAAAACTGTCGCCGCAACCATTGCACAAGCGCGGCAGAATCTGCATCCTACAACACAGCAAGCATTGCAGGCTATGTCGCAGCAGAACCCTCCCCGACCGCAGGGCCAGGCGCAACTCCCTCCCCATGTTCATCGGCCTCAATCTCAACAATTGCAACACACTCAACAACACAATGTCCCGCAGCAGCAGCAGCAGCAGCAGCAGCAGCAGCAGCAGCAGCATCGGCAGCAGCAATCTCAGCAACTTCCATTTCTCAACGCACACCATCCGGTACCGCAACAACAGCCACAAAAACCCGAGAACCACCAGAACCATCAGAACCATCAGAACCAGCAGCACCAGCAACAGCAGCCGCAGCAACAACAGCAGCCGCAGCAGCAGCCACAGCAGCCAAAGCCGGCGGCAATTCATCATCTTCCAGCTCAGCAGCAACCTGCCATACCACTACCCCATCCGATCGCGCTACCGTCCACCATGTCCAGACAACATTCTGAACCTCACGCGCCCATTGCAACAGCTTCTCCAGCGCCGGCTCCGGCGCACAACTCACTTCCTCAAACACCTTTGCTTCAGCCTTCACCACCAACTGTGCAGGCCGCTCCCATGGTGGCTCCGAAGGAAATTCCGAAGCCAGAGGAGCCTCTGTCTCAGGAGGCCCAGCAGCAAGCAGATAATGCTGCCGACGCAGCTATCTTGGAGGGCCTACAAGCCGCAGTTGCCAGTTCACTGGCCTGAATTCAGCTGTGTTGAAAGAATTCCACGATGAAAGATTATTATGACGAGTATACGAGAGGGTGTTTTGGTTTCTTTATAGGGGGCTCGGCGTTTCTCTCTGTCTCTATCTCTTATTTCATGCATTTTCTACTTTTTGGTCTCAGTTGTAAAAGTTGGGCTTTCTTCCCCTTTTTGGGTTGGGTCTTTCCTCTCTCTTCCTTTGGGAGAAGCGATGATGAAACAGGGCGTTTTTCACTGGTCTAGAATTTATTGGAGAAGATACCAGGGCAACTTTGGAAAGTTTTTGTTTGTTGTATTGTCTAGTTTTTATGTTTAACAAGGACATGAGTCCATGTGCCGATTTTGATACCACGGCATGTCTGGATTCATGCTGTCAGGTTTGTAGCCAATAGAATAGAACCTTGTTGGACCTAGCAATGCACCCCTTCGTGATGACATCGTGGCGGCAAAGTCTGACAAGAACTCGCGGGTGTGGAAAATCTCATTTCTTCAAAAGTGTTATCTGGATTTATCCCTTTGAAAAAAGGTGTGTTACCAATAGTGTGGTGATTGCGATCGTAGGGTCCGCTGCGAATAGGTACTTGGTGAAGAGACGTGTTGTGTGAACTCACTGGCTTGGTTGTTCAGAGCGAATGCTGAGTAGAAGGTAAACAGGCCTTTGAAAACAATACAACTTTTTTTTTTAAAAAAATATTCATAGCTAGCTGCCAGCAAACATCACTACCAAGCATCGAGGGTGGGCGGCCAGCGGGATGATTCCCCGCGTGATGGCATTCCCTGATGTCACCCGACAACACGTGGACCTTTTTCGAGTTCCAGCGTCCGACTCGGCCAGGCCTCGTTACCACGACACGGGAGGCGAGGCGACCATCCAAACGTCAGCAAGGATCCGTTTCTGCGTCGTATTTTGGGATCTTGGAGTCGGCGCATTCCAGGAAACGGGGTTGTATGACTATGCCGCGGTCAACTGCTAAACACGGTGACCTGGGACGGGAGGCATTGCAACCTGGTGGGATGGCCCTACTCCGATGCTGCGTTCCCTTGGACTTGGCAGAGATTTGCCATGTATCCTACCATCGCTCTTATTATCTACCATTCTTTCTCTGTTCCGACCCAGCAAGATCTGCATCTCCACCGAAAAAGACGAACTTGATATCCTGGCGCAAACATCCAGGCTACGTAAATACATACATACACGCCACCCCAACAACGTATAAGACGGACAAAAGATGAGTGGACACGAGCCGTCCCGGGCCCTGCTCCTCGCCGCGCGAGCGCCGCTAGTCGCCGGCTGGACGTCCACGCCCATCCCGTCGCTCTCGCTCTCGGCCGCCGGCCTGCTCGCGCTCGCGGACCTCGGCACCGTGGCGCGGCGTACCGTCGTCGCTGGCGGCGCCTCCTGGCTCGACGCGCTGGTCCTGGCACCCGGCCTGCACCACCAGCAGGCCGTCGACGCCGCGGCGCAGCCATCGACCCTGACGGCGATCGAGACGTGCCCCCGAGGCATCGCGCCGCTCGGCCGCCGGCACCCGGTCCGCAACGCTGCCACGGTCGACTACCTGGAGCGCCTGTGCGCCGCGGCGGAAGCGGATGGCGCGAAGGGGCAGCAGAAGCGTGAGAAGGCGGAGGTAGTGATTGTGAACGTGGGCCTCGGGAGCGAGGAGGGCAGCGAGCTGCTGGCGATGCTCCGCCGACGATGGCAGCGGCGGAGGTTGAAGCGACGGCAAGACCGACCGACCGCGACGACAGCGGTCGATCGCCTCAGCCACATCCTCTACGTCCTCAGTCCGCTCCTCACCCTCGCCGCCATCGTCTGCATGGTGCTCCTCGGCGACTGGTGGGGCCTCGCCTTCATCCTCGCCCTGATGCTCTCCCGCGCCCTCAACATCGCCAGCATCCGTAACCGCAGCCGCAGCCCGGCCCCGCCACCTTCCCCTTCCCAGCCGACGACGTACGTCGTGGAGCTCGGCCGCCGCGTGGTGCTCCTCCGGGGCCGCGCCGACGACCTGCGAGCGGTCACGGCGCGCGCGTGGCTGCGCGAGCGCTCCCGCGCGGACGGCTACCGCGAGGCCGCGGGGAAGCTGATCGTGTACGCGGCGGCGGCGTGCGGCGGCAACCTGACGCAGGCGGGCGCGATGGCGCTGAGCGCGCTGTTGTTGTTGAGCGCGGCGCTGCTGGGGCTGAGCAACGGCGGCGGCGGCCTGTGTGAGTTGCGCGTGCATGGGCGCGTGGCGAGGCCGGAGCGGCGGATGGCAGCGCAGGCGGCGGGTAAGGAGGAGGTGGAGGTCGTCGTGGTCGTCGGGGAAGAAGACTTAGAGGAGGGCAGGCGGGAGGGGTTTCCGGTTGAGGATGTCAGGGGAAGTTGACGACTGGTCCTTGAAGACGTAAATGTCTTGACCACCATTAGCATTCGCATTCAGTGGGCGTTCTTTGCTTTTCAACAGTTAACTTTTTTAGACGTAATGACATTTGATATATGTACTGTTAAATTTTCTCTTTGTAGCTGTTGATTTTCGAACCGGCGACGTTGCGGTCCTAGAAAAGCACTGCAGCAGTAAATGGACAAAAACAGCAGATAAAAAAGCACCCGATTGCGCCTGTTGTACACGTTAAGATGGCCTCTGCAAAGGCCATTTTAGCTGTTCCATACCCGGAACATGTGACGCCGCCCTGAAATAGAAAACTCGCCACGGCACCCATTAGACAATGACAAAACAAGCAATTCCCTTTACGCAGCGGTAGCGTCGTCTTCGTTCTTTGGTTCTGAAGCTGTTGGTGCAGGCTCAGCAGCAGGTGCTAGGGGCTCTGCTTCAGGTTCCGTGACGGGTTCCACGATAGGCACCGCAACGGGCTCTGTGACAGGCTCCGTGACAGGTTGCTCGGCAGGTTGCTCGGAGGGTTGCTCAACAGGTTCTGACTGAGTAGCCGGGGGCTCCTCTGGCATGACGTTCTCGTTGCGCTCCTCTAACTGTAATGCGGGTGGCTCCTCCGCCGTTGTTTCTCCAGCTGATTCGGGGATGGGCTCCGGCACCGACGGTTCCACGGATTCTTTTTCTTGACTGACTTCCGGTTCTGGCTGTGGCTGCGACTCGGGCTCAGCGGGCGCCGGGACAACGGGCTCAGGCTCCTGCAGCGCCGGAGCGGCGAATTCTGCTGTAGTTTCAGGTGCAGGCTCTTCGACCGCTACCGGCGCCGGCGCCGGCGGCTCTTCAGGCATCGGCTCTTCGCGATGATGCTCCTGCTCCTCTTTGGGCTCTTCAGGAACGATGGCTTCGCTCTGCTCTGGCTCAGCCTCTGCAACAGGTTCCTCTGGGATGACGGGTGGAAAAGAGGGCTCTGGATGAGCCTCTCGTTCAACAGGGCCGGGGGTCGCTGCGCCGGCGGGTTCCTTGGCCTCGTCTACCGACCCGGTGCCAACTTCCGAAGGCGCACCAGACTCCGTGAGAGGGAATCGCACAGATGCCGAGTCTTCAGGCTTGATGCTATCTTCCGTCATCAGGGAATCTTGATGCCGGAACGACTTTTCCGTGCTGTCCGTGTTCATGTGTTCTGACTCCTTGCTCTTGTCATCATTGTCTGAGACCCTAGACGAGGCGTCGTCGGCTTTGGGCGTAGCAATGTTGCCAACTTGCTCGGGTGGAGGAGGGAGCAGTGCTCCGCTGGGAGTTGGAGCAAGTTCTAGGTCTCGGTTTTCTGCTGCCTCGGGCTCCTCACCGACAATGGTCGAAGGAGGCTCTGCTACTGTCGAGCCGGTCTCGGCATCCACTGGCTTCGCGATAACCTGGGGTACATCTGACATGTTGATTTCTGTCGGAGATGGAAGAACAACGTTCTTCAGAGGACTACCCTCTACTTTCGACGAGTCGCTGGCAAGTGTAGCGAGTGGTGGAGGTAGTGTCAAGTGGTTGGCTGGTAGCTTGTCGGCCGCGGCAGCATCTGCTACCATCTCCTTCACCTCGGCAGGGATGGGAGGCGCATCGGTCATAGTTTGGTCTTTGTCTTTCGATTCTTCAACCAGGCTCGTATCTGGATGGTCGCTGTCGCCGTGCTCCTCGTCATCCTCGTCGCCCTCGTCACCATCATCACTCTCATCATCGTCGCCGTCTGCCATCTCGGTGTCACGGTGTGAGGCACCGTTGGCTTCGTTCGTGGTACCCTGTACGAATTTCATTAGCAAAAGCGATAGCGCAACGCAACTCGCAAGACTCACATTTTCTGCCGTCGTCGCTTGGCTAGGCATTGCGACACCGTCGCCATTGGGAACACTGATGTGTGGGGGTCCGCCCGCGATACCGCCTCTGTTCTTCTTCTTGCCGCGACCTGGCCCGGCCTTGGTCTTCCGCTTAGGCGGAGGAGGCCGGCGACGGTGGGGTTGAACTTGGGTGAGAGGCGCGGCAGGAGCCTGCAATGTCTCGACCCGTGTGGAAATGATCTCACCACTCACGGCCTGGCCCTCCGCGAGCGTAACCTCTTCAGTGTACGGGTTGCCTGCGGCGTCGACACGCCTCACTGTGGCTCTCGTGACAGTCGACCCCTGCGCCTTCTCTTCGGGTGTCTTGCTCGCAATCGTAACGGTATTCTTGCGTCGCTTGGCAAGACGCGTGATTTCTGGTGCTTCGACGTTCCTCGGAATTTGTTTCCAGATTTTGACGGAATATCCCTTTGGCGCGGGCTCCTCTTCCTTCTTCTCGGGCTTTTCATTGACGTTTTCTGTCTCGGCCTCATCCTCGTCTGTGGGCACAGTACGCTTGTACAGCCGGCCGGATCGGGCTGCACGCAACAGCTCTTGACTATGGGGTGTCAGGAGCCCGGAATCCTTCGGCATACCATGAATCAGTTCGGACGCCCAGACGTCATTGACTTGTTGAACTTCTTGCTCGATCGGAGGCGCGACGTTGACCCATTCCTGGCGCCATTGCCGAACGGGGAGGCCTGCATTTTGTTAGTCAGGACATATGCTGCAGCAATTGCGTCCGTAATCACCTTCAAAGTCATCATGTTCGGCATAGCCAGCGCGGTTAGCGCGACGAGTCTAGGGGGAAAATGTTAGCTGCGCGTGGTGAAATGGCTAGCAGAGGCGACTCACGCCAGGTGCCATGGTACTTTTGGGGCGCTACAACGGTCGCGGTCGGGGAAGATATGAAAAGAATATCGCGCCAATAAAGGAAGAGATTTGGACGTCAATGAATTGATGCGACAGCAAAGATGCGCTCGATGCTGCCGTCACAGCATTCACAACACGGTTGTCAACGGCGCGACGGTGTAGGAGAAGCGCCGTCGGCCAATTGGTGTCGGCTGGTCCGCATTACGTAAGCATCCAGCATCCGATGGCTAGAGAAGTTGAGGGATCATTTCTTCCAAGCTTCACTTGAGTTATTTTAGGTATTTATGATACAAGTATTGTCCATGTCAATGTTTGAGATTTGTATACTGTCTATTTTCCCTCAAGTGCATTCGCAGTACGCCGCGCCAACTAGGACGACCCATTCGTCCTCCAATAAAGCAACAAGTTTTCTGATGACCACTCTTGTATTGTACAGGTATTTGAACCATGGTTTGTCCTTGGTTTTTGGAATTAATTGATGGGAGAGTCTGGTTCATGTTAGTCCCCCAGTTCCGAGCTCATCTTGGCACGAGATGGCTTCAAGTCTTGACGTCGTGACGGAATTCACTGCTTCGCCACCTGGCTCGACTTCCCAGCGTCCTGTTGTAGCCTTGGATTAGCCAAATTCTAATATATGACTGCACTCCATATCTTACGGAAAGTCTCCCCTCGACGACTAATCGGTCGAGCTGATAAAATTGTCCGATCACCGTTTGGCGCTGTATCCGCAGCGTTAGCCGTGGTCAAAAAGATTATGAGAAAATCCGTGGCATCCGGCTCCTACCTTCATTGCCTGCAGTTCCTTAAGGCCCTTTTGGATAAGTTCCTGGACCTTGCGCGAGTCCTTTTCGGCCTTGTGCTCGTGGAAGGCATCCCTCGTTCGTCGTTTCGCATACTCGCGGAAGTTGTAGGCCGTGAACTGCTCGCCCTGTCGCAGTAATTGACGGTACTAAGTCGGGAAATGACGAAACGTTAGAAAACGAAATGGCACATTTTGGGAGCTGTACCGGGTTGACCTAGCAAACGGGGGGCTGATGCAGTTGCGGCGCACGGCAGCGGCTGACGGAGCAGTTTTTGACTTTTCCCACGGTCGCAACCCGGCGCATGACGAGGTATGAGGTACAAAGAACTCACCAAAGACCGAACCTGCTGGGGCGTTTCGCCTCGTAATGTTGCGACGGCAGACATTATGGTGATGGGTGTGAGGCTGGGGAGGGGAAAAGTTGATATGCAGGATCGAGTTCCAGCTGTGCTGGGGTAAGGCTGGTGGTGATGTCGCTCGCAGTAATGTCGGTCTTAGTCGGGCCGGTGCTCAGTAATTGGGAGCGCGAGACTAACTTAGCAGGTTTTGCCGACCCGCACTGTGTTGATGAGAATGCCGATATTCAATAGATAGAAACACAGTGGGAATATTAAATTCGTGTATGCAATTCGAGTCAATATATATTTCGTAAATATTCGAGATACAATGCTGGAAGACCCAGGGTGATGTACAGTTGAAAATTTCTTTACATGGTAGTTGGGGTATCGGCCATCTATGGAACGGCCAATAATGGCGAAAACTTTTATGTAACTGACTGCATGTTGTAATCCAAATGCTATATTTGTAACGTGCGACGTGGTACGTTCCTCGATAATTGCCCCTCTCTTCTGAAGAACCAGCACCAAACGAGCAGGGACATTGTTCTTGCGTGGCTGCGTTTGTGCACAAAGCCGAACTTGCTGTCTTCGGGAAATTCGGACTATGCGGGCTTGCGTAGCCTAACACGCGGCAGCGCCCGCCGAGGCCGGCCGGGTCGGGCTTGCTCACTTTGGAAGGTCAGAACACATTGATGGACCTTGTGAGCTGTACAACATCGCTTCGATTCTGGTACTTGAGCTTCATGCAGCATCCGAGTTTGCCGCTGGCGGTGCAAAGGCATGCAGCGCTCTTGTGATAGTGTCATCAGAAAACCCAGGCGTGTTCAGCATTTCGCTGAAGCGAGAAGCTTCCGAATCTCCTGTTATCTGTGTAGAGAGCGTATACTGGCGCTGGGACTGGTTCGGCTTGACCACCGTGGGCGTCTGGTGAGACGGTTGCGATGTGAAGAGCGAAACGAATGCCAGGTTCGTGACAGAGGCGTTTAGGTTTGCGAGCTCGGCTGGATGACTGTTGTCGGTCAAATTCCATCTCAAGATCTTGCCTTTTGTGTGACCAGTAATGAGCGTTGTGCCGTTATAGTTCAAAGCCAAACAGTTGGCCGGGCCAGCATCGGCGTCGGCAACACCCAGAGGCGAGTTGACCTGAACGACGATGGAGGACGACTCCGTACTTCGAGAGCCTAGCAGCGGCTTATCACCAAAGAATTCAACAAAGAAGATGGAACCGTCCTCGGCGGCGACAACGAGAGCTCGGGCACAAGGGTCCAGGGTGGCGCAAAGGGGTATTGATGGGAAGAGTAGAGTCCTCAAGACTTGTCCAGTCTGGTAGTTCCACAGGATGCATGTCTTGTCTTTGCTCGAGGAGACACAAAGGCTCGTCTCGGCATTATCGCCAGATGCCACAACGAGAGCGGTGATGGCTCCACGGTGGTTGGAGAGAGTCAGACCAGGCTCAAAGCCAGGGTCGGCGGCGTACTCGAGCAGCCTAGCCAGAGACCAGACATTGATGTTTGAGTCATCAGAAGCAGTCAACACGTGGCTGTCTGTAGTGGCAAGGCAGGAAACTGCTTGCACATGACAGGGTGGCGTGGTGATTAGGCGACCAGTTGACGTCTGTATGCTGGAGTTAGTATGCGACGAGCTGGGAGATGATGAGAAGCCCCAAAAGAAAGTATAAAACGGTGTGCTGGCATGTGCGTTCAAGGAAAGGTATGGATGGACAATGTCTGAGTTGCAATGAAGTTTTAGGCTATGAAAAAGTAAACCTACCTCCCAGAGCATCAATCTGCCCTCGGCAGTTCCCAGAAGCAAGACGTTTCCTGCGAGAGCCACGCTTCGTATCCTCTCCTGAAAAGAAATGAGGGCTTCTTGGGTACCACGCTGGCGTGAGTAGACATGAACGTGAGATTTTTGGTCCTGAGCGGCAAAGACGTGAGTGTCGCTGATGGCGAGGCAGTTTGGACCAACAGAGCTCTTCTTGAAGGTGGCCTTGAGACGCCAGGCGGGGGCTAGGGTGTGAGTGTAGATGCCAACGTCTTTGGGTACGGCGGTGTTGGCAGCGAGGGGGGGCCCGCAGACGGCGGACACGAGGTCCTCCGTGAGCATTGCTTTTGGCTTGCTGCGAGTGGCGTGTTTTTCTGGAATTACCCCTTTCTTCGTTGATGAAGGGTAGACCTGGTAAATGATCTCCAGTATCTAGTTAGTATCGAGGATGCAAGATGGCGCAGCGGCTCTTGGCCGAGCAGTAGTTGGCAGGATGAAATGAGTAGTCGCCTGGCCTCAATTGGTCTCGGTTGATGACGCTCAGACAGTGGAATTTGCGGGCTCGGCGTCAATGATTCCCGAAGAAGGGATAACAAGGCGGAAGGGGTGACACGGTGAGAAAAGAAAAGAAAAGTGAAAAATGATGTCTGGCGATGGTGGTAGCTTTTTTTTTCCTTTGGCGAGGCAGACGTGGAGACAATGTCGTTGGAAAGTGGATTCAAGGTGGTGTTGTATGTACATACATAGGTAACTACAGCGTACTCGATGGTTTAGTTGAGGTACCAAAGGTACAGCGGTTAAGCAGGGCACTCAAGCTTATGTACATATGTATGCACATACATACATACGTACATACATACATACATACATAAGGTAGTACCTGTCAGAGACCGCTGTAACAGCGCTCGTGAGGGCCTGTTCCAGTGGAAGGGCATGTCCGATAAAAAGCGTTCGTGCCGCTGGCTCCCGCTGTTTGATTTGTTTTGTTTCGCGTACCCACGCCGGGTATCTACTTGTGCCGCCAACACCGAGCGAGGCTGTAGATGGACCTTTTGCTTCGTATCAAGAGCAATCAATATGCATTGCTTAGTTTACTAGCTGTCGACAATATGACAAAAACACTGCAGACCGGTCAGGTCCTGGATGCTGAGTTGACCGCCTCTACTAGTTACTGGCGCAGCGCGACAAACAAAAAATTAGGTAAGCCGTGGCTCGCGGTGTCTCACCAATTGCCCTTTCCTCACTGCCCCTCCACTGCCTCAAGCCAGCACAACGCCACAGGCACCACATTCTTCTTGCATTTCCACCTTCATCAGTCTACTTTGATTCTGCCACGCAATGTCGTCGTTTTTTTCTTTTTCATCTCTTCTTTCTTGCCCACTCCTCCACCTAGACTGAACGCCCTGAAGCTAGCATTGCGCCACGCCTTCGCAAAGACCCATCTTGCATCACCCTCTAGCGATACGCGTTCTGTATTGCTTTTGGCCAGAATGATGGGTCACATCCCTTGCATCCCACGCCGTATCCGCCCATGCACATCATCTGCTCATGAAGACAAGCTTCTGCGGGCGTATCGAGAGTTTGCCCTCGTTGCCAATCCCGCGTACTTGCAGAGACTCTATTTATGGATAGAGACGAGTAGTAGTAGTCTTCGGTGCGTTTGTTTCAACATTGTCTCCTAGGCTGCTTCGCCCTGGACATACGCCCGCAAAGTTGAATGCTGCTTTTAATACGTATGTAGGAAACCGCCGCGATACCCTCGCCTTCATTCTCTTGGCCATAGTTGGGGGCGCTCACTCAACTATACCCACACCACCAGGTCTCAGCCACGACAGCCAGAAACATACCATACTCTTTGTCAATTCGCTTGAATGAGTATTCACAAATGACGAGGACCACCGCTGACGCTATGCTCCTCGCTCGCTCCATTCTCGAACCGACTTGCGTTTCCAGAGCGTACCACAAACGTAGCTCAAGGGGTCTTTTCGCCGCGTGAACGCCTCGTCCAGCACACGAGCACAATTCCGTTTCTCACCGTCATACCCACTCAAATTCCTTGACAAACTTAACTTAGTTACCTCAGATCAAGACCCATGGCAGAGACCCGTCTCGCAACGTGCTCGACTATATCGGCGTGGTCCCAGCGAGGCGTTGCCCCCTGGTCCGTCACCGGTTACATCAACCGACGCAGGATACACACAGGACCGGATCTTTTCACCGTAAAACGATTCTCAACGGGCCGTAGGGAGAGTTTGCGCCACATGTGTGCTGTCAGCGTCGATTGCTTGCCTGCACTCTTCAACAGGACAGGTACAGGCTGCAGCAAGCCTTGGCCTCTCCCAGCCGCGTTTTTTACTTTTGCCTGGGCAATGTGCAGTCGACGCTCTACTTTTCTTTTTACTTGCGTCAATAGGGACATGGCCAACATGTCAGCACTTGTATCGCACATTATCGATTTGGCAACCCGGTCGTGGTTGTAAAGGGAACCCTTGGCCATTACAGCCAACCAACTAGTACCTGCAGTTGCTTTTTTCCTACCCCGCCTTGTCTTTTGGAATTGCTTATTCCAGAGTCTAACCGCAGTACGAATATACAACGGCAATTATGGAAAGAAGAAGAAGTAAGGGAAGAGGAAGAGGGAGAAAAAGAAAGATATGCTGTCAAGTGGGTAATTTTCAGTCGATACAAATCCCGCTCAAGGGTATTCCACTTGGATCGTAAAAGACGTCGACCTGCCCTCCCCTCGTCGTCTCGATACAGATGTTTTTGGACTCGCTTCCAATCCATCCACACCACGGCTCGGTGCGACTAGACGGTCTTGGTCTTTGTCTGGAGACAGACAGCTCGTGGTAAATTGTCTCGCCTCCTTGGCCCCCAAAGCAGCTCCGCGTGGCCCAGGCAAACAAATTGCTTGTCGCCCGCAGGCCCTGTCTCCCTTGTCTCGCCCGCCCGCTCCCGCGACCCATCATCGTCGTCGCAGTCGCCGCCACTCGAGACAGAGCCCGGCTGTACTCGCTTCGGTGCTGCCCGCCCGTCGCTCCCTGATACTAGCTAGCCAGCAGCCGATCCCAGACAAGGCTGTCTTTGTCTTTGTCTTTGTCTTGTCCTGTCTGTCTCTAGTCCCGAACCCCCGAACTCTCGCTGGATGTCACTTGCCCTGTTCCCCTCCTTCAATCTCGGACTTATATACAAGCTTGTCCCAGGCACCCGGCCCGCGGCCCACGCTGGCGACCCTCCTCGTCCCCCATGCCCGCTCCCGGTCACGACGACCCTGCCTCCGTGCCGTTGGATGGCTTACACACCCTCAACTTGCCCCTAGAACAGCAAACACTCCCACACACGAGCGCAGATTCCAGGCCCAACAGCCCTACCAGGAACTCTGCCTCGGCGTGCTCCAGCCGCTCCTCTCTCTCACGGAGGAGATCCGTCTCGAGCATGAAGGGCCTCATGCCACTTACACTGTCGGCCTCAGCAGCAAGCTACACGAGTCCGATTCTCCACGAGGAAAACTTGAGGCAGAGAGTAGACGACTACCTGCCTGAGCTGCTTGCGCAAGATTTAGAGCTCGCCAGCGATCTCTTCGCCGCCAAAAGTATGAGTGCGGGCGCCCCGACATACTCAGTCGTCGCCGAGTACATGGCGCGAGCCAAGGCCACTGGGCAGTTTACCAATCGACTGAGCATGGCCCTTCCATACCAGCCAGCGTCAGCTCGAGTCCAGGTTCTCGGTGCTATTGAAGAGCGGGACTCGATTGCTTCCCTTCTCGAGCAGCAGCAGCAGGAGCAGCAATACCACCATCACGACGGCTATCTGGACGGATCCGAGCTGGATGACTTGTCCAGCGAGGACGGCTCATTCGGGATGCCTCCTCCACCAATCCGCTACCGCCGAAATCTGTCTATTATCACAACCGCGACGTCCTTTACGGATTCAGTAAAGAAGCAATCCCCCCAACATTCGCCCCTGCATATGGAACCCGTCTGCGGCAGCTGGATCGACGGCGACTCTGACTCTGACTCTAATTCCAACTATGATTTTGAGGATGAAGAAGATTCATATGCTGGACCAGAATCGCCCCCAACTCTACTACCAAGATTATACGTCCCTCAAGAACCACTGTCACCTCTTTTTCCCAGATCCCCCACAACGCCGCACACTGATCTTGACCCGTTGGAATACGAACCATCCGCCACCCAGGAATGCAGCCGAATTCTGCACAAAAAATCCCATTCGGTCTCTGATGTTCCAACTGCTACGTCACTGATGCCCAAGAAGGGCACGGCATCGAAGCAGGCTGCTGCAGCCGCCCCCGACACTACACCGTCTAATCGCGCAAGCATCATTGCACAAGAGTTTCAGCGAGCTACGTCGCCCGACTTTTCGGCCGCCGAGCAACGGACGCCGGTGTCACACGTCCTTGCCTCGACACCGCCACCCGTGCCACAAAAACATCACCAAAGACTCTCGATGCTGAGTGCGGAGAGTTTGGGAAAACAAAAACAGACGCTCGCCGCCGCCGCCGTAGCCGCCACCGCTCGTCAACAGCCGGCACCCATCCCGGAATCACCACCCATGACTGAAGTGGACACCTCTTCTGAGGCCGGGATTGAAGAGGGCAGCGCTTACGGCGACCAGGCGAGATCCTGGCAACCCCTGGAAACGGACTACTCCAGAACGACGCCGCCCTCCTCGCCGCCTCGCCACTTTGTCACCTTGGCCAATGCGGCGACGCCCTACGTCCCGAACTTTGGCGGCGACGAGCTCGCGAGAGTGGTGCCGCTACCGCCGGATGTGATTGAGACGCTTCGGGTCTCAGTTGCATGTTTCCCCGAGACAATCCTGCTCTCGTCCAGCCTGACGATTGAGACGATTCGATCGTACTCGAAGAAGATGAGACACCCTGAGACAGACGTGCTGAGACTCGCATCGACCCTAGTACCGGACGACGAGGGCACTGGCAAGAGGTCACTCTGGTCAAAGGTGAACCCACTCAAGAAGTCATCGTCGTCCAGCCTACGGCACAGCGCCATGCGCTCCATCAACGGGAGCCGCTCGGGCAGCATCAGCGGCGTCATAGGCGGGGTGGGTGGTGGAAGCGCGGACTCGCAAAAAGCATGGAGCGCGATCCAAAACGTCTTTGGCTCATGCTCTGAGTACATCTGCGACGCGCTCTTTGCCCACATCATGGCCTACAATTACATCTCGGCGCTTCTCGCCCGCAGCGCCGCGTCCGCCCCTGCCGCCACCACCGCGAATCTCCTGGGCCGCCACACGAGCTGCCGCAGTCGGCCATCCACCGACCAGAAGCGTGGGGACGACATTCCCCGAAAGGCCGCCTCCCTTCTCGGGCTAGGCGACGTCGACTCTGCGGGGAGCAGCAGCAGTCGCTTCGCTCGGCGCACCAGCACCATGGCTAGCTCCATTGCGTCGCGACCGTTATCCACGGACGGGCTGCTCGCTGGCCAACCGATCTCGACCGCGGCCGGCAGCGGCGATACGCCGGTGCGTACAGTCCACGCGGGATTGTACAGGTGCATTGTACGACTTATTGCCACGGCCCGTCTCACCTCTGTGAGCGGGCGGCTGGACCAGCCCATCGTCGACGAGGAAGCCACCGAGGTCGATCCCTTGTTTATGAGGAGCCTTTGCGAGGTTGTGCGGCTTGTGGAGGAGACGTCGTAATTTCGGTGCGAGCATGGCCCTTTCAAAAATGTCACAATACCAGGGGACCAGTTTTCGGGGTTATGATGCTGTGTGTTATGGAAGATTGGTTTGTTTTATTAAAATTTCAACGTGCAGGATGGAAAGACTGTCATTAGCGAGGAGCTCGGTTGCGTTTTCACTTCGGAACGATCTTTTTGTCGCTTTATTTTACATTTTCTTTGATGACACTCTATACTGTTTTGCTCTTCTTGCTGTTCATTGACCAAAGAGCGGGCATCTCTTTCGTACTTTCATAATACCGTATACGATACCACTTTCCTAATATCTACCTGTCTCTACAGCGTGCATTTGTGTCTTGCATTGGGTGCCACCACGCAGCGTACAATAGGAACGCCAGGGCCACACGGCACACAAGTTTGGGACAAACGGCCAGAAAGGGTAGGCTTGGGGAGTTATATAGTGCGACAGTGTAGGGGTTCATGGTGGGAGCATGTAGGGACGGGATCGATGCTTACCCTACGCGAGCTCGGTGGTGGGAGAGGGACCGATGAAGCTACTAGGCGGCATCGGTGGAGGAATTATACGGCTTTGCATGCATGCACGAGTGTCATGAAACTTCAGATGGGGGTTGGCTGTTGCCATGTATAGTATTGAATAACCTGGGGTATCTTGTGCCTGCCTCCAAAGGAAAAATAACATTTGTCTCCCGGCTGTTGAAATGCCAAAGGGGAAACAAGTACTGTGGTATCTATGCGTTATTGTATGTAGTACATGAGCTGCTCTCTCAATCCGAGCGCTGCAGAGTATTGTTGAATTCGATCGTTTGTTTGTTTGCATCCCGGGGTTTTCTTACAGGGCCAACGGGCCAATGTTGTCGCCAAACAGTTCCTCGAACCACGGCTTCTTACCCTTTTGGCAGATGCCGTCCCACGATATCGGCGAGAAGACGGCCTTGCCGCCATCCGTGGCCGGCTCAAACACCGTCACCGCCTTCTCACGACCCTCCGACGCCGGCGGCATGTACACAACCTCCCCCTCACCGTCGCCGGTCCTCTCCGCGGGAAGCCGGAGGATGGGGCGGACGCCGGAGCCGGTCTGCGGGGTGATGAGGTGTGCCGAGACGAGGCGGCGCAGCTGCGGGTAGAACCACATGCGCTCCCACCAGTTCTCGATGCGCCAGGCCTTGAGGTTGTCGACGTAGGCGTTGTGGTGGATGCCCACGGGCGTGGTGCCGAAGTAGAAGTCCGTGTACAGCGGGACCTCCCCCCAGGTGACGTCGCGCAGGGGATCGCGGTACTTGCCGGCGTCCCTCGCGTCGTTGCTCCCGGCGGCCGCGGGGAGCAGCTCCGGGGGCACGCCCTTGACGCGCACGCCGTCGACGACGCCAGCGCGCTCCGACTCGGCCTCGACCTGCTCGCGATCATCCAGGCGCACAAAGTACCCGTCCTCCTCGGCGCTGCACGTCGGCGGGATCGTCGCGAAGCCGTAGTCGAGGCCGATGCCAAACTCAAAGTTCCCGCCCTCCTCCAGCGCTGCTCTCGCCACCGGCCTTGCGTCCCTGTGCACGCCAACGGATTTGCTCTCGCCCGCCTCAGAGTCCCAGGTGGCGCCGAGGTGGCGCGCCCACTCCCGCCAGAGCTCCTGCTCGCCGACGACCTCGCCGAGGAGCGCCTGGTCGCTCCAGAGCTGGCGGCCGGCGCGCTCCGCGGCGGCGACCTTTTCCCTCGATCGAGCGAGCGCGTCGCGCAGCGCGCCCATGGTGCCCATGATCATGCCGCTGTTGACGCACCGCGGGCGCACCCGCCGGAAGCGCCGCGCCGAGTCGAACAGCGGGCCGGACACGCGGTCGGTGCCCGGGCCGTACATGAAGGCCGGCATGGGCGACTGCGGCCAGTGGTCGTAGTGCGGGTCCGAACCGGACTGCGGGCCCGGGTGGCAGTCCTTGGCGGAGGTGACGACGATGCGCTGCCTGGGCGGCGGTATTGGGAAGTCCTCGCCGCCGCTGCGTTGGAACTCCTTCTCCCACTGGTCGCGCACCCGCTTGTCGGCTTCCTTGTTGATCTGGTGGTATCGCCGGATGAGCACCGACGGGGGCAGCTGGAACCAGACGTCGTGGGCGTCGACCAGGACGGCGAGGTCGTCTTCGTGGGCGGTGCCGCGGGGGTCGGAGAGCAGGGCGTCGATGGCGGCGTGCAGGCTCTCGAGCTTGGCGATGTGGCTGCCGGCGAGGTGCCACTCGGGTCGGTTGAACTCGCCCTTCCAGTTGAGCAGGATCGGCAGCGGGTAGCCGAGGGCGACGGAGGACATGACGGACTTGCAGAGGTTCAGGTGCGGGCCGTCGGCGGGCATGAAGATGCGGAGGCGCCGGGTGGTGCTGCCGGCGGCGTCGTGTGCGGAGGAGGAGGAGGAGGGGTGCGGGCGAGGGTAGGAGAGGTTCTGGAGCTGGGCGAGGGTGACGGTGCCGTCCCAGGACGAGGAAGACGAGCGGAGGGAAAATGAGGAGCTTTTGGTGGCCTGGGGAGGAAGAGGCAGTGGTGTTAGTATTCGGTGATCAAGGAGAGGGAGCATGCGCGGTGTAAGAGGGGGCGGGAACGGATTGCGAGGAAAGACTGACCATGAAGCCAGTGGCCATGATGGTCACGGCGACGACGAGAACGGATAGGCGCTTGACATTGCGAAAGCGCTTCTTGTTCTTGCGCGAAGGCGGCGCGAGAGCTGGTTCGTCGACGGGGAGGCTGACACGGCGGCCACCGCGACGAAAGTGTTTAAACATTGCGCTGAGGGCGCCCAGGGCACGACGTTGTGTATAGATGGGAAGTCCGTTATTGAAGTTGATGAGCGAGTGTTGTAATAACGGGAGATTGAATGTCGGATTGAAGAAATACTAATATAAAGAGACAGAAAATAGGAAGAATAGAAGCAGAAGTGAATCAGGTTGAGTTGCTATCGGGGGAAGAGCGTGTAGATGAGATCAGGTCAAGTGGCTTGGATGTGGAACGGAGGGGGGATGTAGATGTACATTGGACGAGTGTTTTACAGGGGTGTTTTCACGCATTAGCTGCAACAGGGAGAAAAAAGAAAAGGAAGAGTAGAAAGATAAAAGCAGTACAGAGAGTGCATGGTGGACGGCACAGCAGGCACAACAGTTCAGTATAGTTGCCAAGTACACTGTAATTGACCAGACTTTTCCCCAAAACCCCTTGTATCGAGAGACAGATGTATTTTAGCTCCAGAGACGCGGGCTAGCTAGGACGGAAGGGTGCTACGGTGGTGACCTTGTCTTGGGACGGGCCCTTTTGTGTGTGCGCCATTTTGTACCGTCAGCCAATGGATCGAGGACGTGGGTGAAGCATGGGCTGAGACCGGGGGGGCGGTTTGGACCACGGGTATTAGTGAAAAATTTAGTAGGAAGGATATCGTGTTAGTGGAAGTTTTGTTGATGTCGTGTGTGTGGTTTGTGGCGGCGCCTCCTTGTCCCTTTTTTACTTTCTTCTTTGGTGTGTCAAGACTGCATACGCATATAGCTCGAACGATGCAGGGACAGATCTTCTGTCAGAGAAGCAGGGTCGAGTTTTGGATACATGGACGTATATCCTTTTTGCGTTTATTCCCTTTTGGTACCTCTTTTGCGTGAGACAAGCTGGTCATGGCCAGCTACGGGCTGACGTATCATTCGAGAGAGAGAGAGACAAGGTGCCCCTGCAGCGTCGAAGCGATATCACTGGCGCAAGGCTGGGCGGGCTGTAGCGGCTTGCCTTTTGCGGTAACAAGCACAGGGAACAGTTGTAGCTTGACTGGGGGGATGAATTGAATGGGCAGTCAATCAAGTGGTCAATTGGTCAATTGGTCAAGTTTGTTGAGAATCACATGTCAAAAAAGTTTGCGCTCATTATCCGTCCCGCGCAAAGATTTCAAAACCTTTCATTTCCCTGTTGCATTGGGGAATTAAAATTAGCTAACCAAGACGAAATCGAATCACGTAGAAGACGGATTTTTCGAATCAAATTTCTTGTTCAAGGGCGAAAGGGTGGGAGGGACGGCAGGCAGGACAAGTACAAAGTACACGCGACCAGAGCAGCTGGATCTTGGCTGCATGCATAAATGTGCTAGGTTAGTCGCAGAGATGTACAGGGTCGTTTCTTTTTACACTTTAATCACCCGCCGCATTGGCACAACCCCCCCTACTCTCCCGCATCTCCCTCGCGACTCAACGCTTACACGTGCAGCAGAGGGGCTCCCTCGGAGGCGGCTCTTGCTCGCTTCCCCGGTTTTAGCATGTTATTAGCGGATTTTATTCGCGGACGGACTGGGTTCTGTCGCTATCTGGCCAAGACAGAACCTCCACCACGACTGTGGAATTGGCCCTCTCTCCCTGGATGCAACCTGCGCCCTTTTCCTTGGCTACTTGCTCGCTCCAGTTACTGCCTCCGGAGCGCTGTGGGGCCGTTAATTATGGAGCGATTCGGTGCCGTACTGGAGCTGAGCGTCAACTAGAGGCCTACGGAGCTCCAATATTGTGCTATTTAGACAGAAGAGAAAATTGTTGAGAATTCCCTATGGATTCTTCTTGCATGGAATGTTTTGGATAGACATGTGCATATCTGGCGTATGCTTGGAGCTGTATCTACTGTTCAACAGCTGGGAGCTATGGGAGCAGCTGTGCCTGCCAAGGACTGTCATGTTGTGGCAGCTTGTATCCGTACAAAAGTAGGGAGTCACGCGAGCGATGGCGTCCAGATGGCGAGAGGAAAAAAAAAAACCATAGAAGATTAGAGGAAATTGAGTAACGTTTTTGTCAACACCTTTCTCCCGCTTTCGGCAGGCAATAGAGCATGTATACACATACCCTCGGTACAGGTACTCTCCCGCTAAATTGCAGCCCTGCCGCACTAAACCCATTGCCCGTCCCCCGTGGGCCGCTCTCTGGCTGCTGGCTGGCCACGGGCTTCCTTCCACCAGACACAATCAAAGACAGCTCCGCCCCCGTCTTTTCTCAACACCAGTATAACATCCACCACCATGGCTGGCCACGTTCTCCATTTTCCCTATTTCCCGTCTCGCGTGTCTCTTCTGTAGATGACGCTATCGTTTTGTGTTCCTGCATAGCTCGGCATCCTTACGTCCTCAGGCGCTGGCTGTGCTGCGCTGCGCTGCCCGTACATCTCCATCTCCATCAACACCAAACGCGACATTCACCGAGCCAACAACCCACCCCATTGGCGCGATGGTGAGCCCTCAAAGCCACGAGCGGCGGCAGGCCATCAAGGCTCTCCGTAACCAGAGCATCAAAACCATTACCGGTTACACAATCATCGGTTCGTTGATCCCGATCCTTTCGGCCTGACCCAATCACCAGCAAACACCCGCCGTCGCCAACTGCCTCTAACCACACCTCCCTTGGCACAGGCTTCTGCAATGTCGTCCTCGCCAACATCGTCTTCTCCGCCAGCTACCTCGTCATCCCCTACTCGCGGCCCGTCGTCCTCCTCATCCAACTCCTGCCCGCCCTCGCCGCCAAGCTCCTCACCCCCTTCCTCCTGCCCTTCCTCCCCTGGCGCCTTCGACCCTGGCTCTTCGCCGCCTGCTGGTCCCTCGCCATCTTCGTCACCTCGGTCACGCCCGCCAACGTTCCCGCCGTCTGGCGCGTGCTCATGACGGCCCTCGCCGCCGCCACCGCCGCCGCCACCGAGGTCTCGTGCGCCGGCCACCTGCGCCACTTTGGCCGCGCCGGGCTCGCCGGCTGGGGCATCGGCACCGGCGCCGCCTCCCTGCTCGCCGCCGTCGCCCCGTACTTCCTCTCCGTCAGCCTGCATGTGCCGCTGCGCGCCGCCGTCGGCCACGCCCACTACTTCATCGGCGCCGCGCTCGTCGCCGGTTCCATGATCCTGCGCCGCCCGCCCGTCTTCACCACCACCACCGTCGACAGCATCAAGTTTGACGCGCGCGCCGCCGAGGAGGGCGGCTCCTTCGTGGTGCTGGAGCCACCAGCGCAGGGCGAGGCGCAGGCGCAGACCTGGACGGCGCGGATCGAGCACAACCTGCGTCTGGTCGATCCACTCGCCAAGCCGTACATTCGCTCGCTCTGCTTCGCCTTTACGCTGCAGGCGCTTGTCGCGCCGGGCATCGCGCGCGCCCTCGCCCGCTCCGACCTCTTCGCCCACTTCGAGACCTTTACCGCCGTCTACGGACTTGCCTTCCAGGCCGGCAACCTGGTGTCGCGCTCCACCATCCTGCTCGTGCGTGTCCGCCACCTCAACCGTCTCACCTCGCTGCTCGCCGTGCTCAGCGCCGCGGTGCTCCTCAACGGCGTCGCCGCGCTCGTCTCCTCCCCATACCTGGTGCTGCCCACCGTCTTCGCAGCCGGGCTCCTCGGCGGTGCTGTCTACGCCAACGTCTTCGCCTCGGCCCTCGAGCAGATGGCCGTGGACAGGCCCGCCGACGCTGAGTTTGGCCTCGGCGTCATCGGCGTCGGCGAGACGGCTGGCACGCTGTGCGGCTCGTTGCTGGCGGCGCTGGCGGAGCAGAGCCTCTGCGGCGTGGACGCAGGGACCGGCACGCGGTGGTGCTACACCAAAACGTAGCATTCAGTTGCATCATTCATTCTCTCATTTCACGGCGCTTTCAACAATGCGACTTGACGCATGATACCCAATCTGGTTTGTTATTTTGTTTCATCAGCTTCTATAGGATATACCCCTTGGTAGGTGGCGTGCGGCTACCAGCTTCAACATTTAATGATAATATATTCACGCAACCTGTGCACTACATACACTAATTGACTAATTGATTGATTGATTGATTGATTCAACGCCAGCGAGATTCTCTATTCCAACCGTTTTTTAAGGCCCATCATCAGAAACAATGGCCGCAGCAGCTCCTCCTCGTCAAACTCGCCCGCCGCCAGCTCCTCCTCCGTCGGAAGCAGCTCCACCAGCCTCGCCAGCTCGAAGCCCGCGCCCATGAAGATGTCCAAGTAACCCTGCAGCGTACGGTGCTGCTTGCGCAGCCCCGGCGCCAGCCAGTCCACCACTCTCTCGCCCTCCTCGTGGTACGCGCCCAAGTTCCACGAGCGCTCGCCCTCTGCATCCTCCACTACGCGCGGCCTCCGCGGCGCCGTGTACACCGGATGCTCCAAGTTGACGACGAACAGCGCGCCGGGCCTCAGCGCCCCGTGCACCGCCTCCACGAGCGGCCGCAGCGCCGCGATGTAGTGTAGCACCAGCGAGCTGAACGCCAGGTCGTACCCCTCCCCCAGGTCGTGGGCACTGCCGTCTAGGTCCGCGATGCGGTAGTCTATCTTGGCGGCGAGGGCGGGGTCGAGGTCGCGGTTGAGGGCGCGCGCCTTGGTGATCATGTTGGTGGAGATGTCGAGGGCGGTCACGGAGGCGGCGCCGCCGTGGGTGACGGCCCACCGGGCGAACCAGCCGGAGCCGCAGCCGACGTCGAGGACGCGCAGGCCGGCGAGGGAGGGCGGGAGGAGGGTGCGCAGGCGCTTCCAGAGGAGGTCCTTGTCGAGGTCCTTGTGCCCGGAGCGGTCGATGGTCTCGGAGTAGGCGGCGAAGAAGTCGGGCCTGTCGTAGATGTTTTGCGACATGACGGGGGTTGGAAGGTTGCAGAGGGGGAGGCTATGGGATGGATGTTGGAAAGGTCCAAGTGTAGGCGATTTGCAGCCGTATTTATACCGGAAAAGTATATACCGGAAAGTTTCTTTCAGCTGCTGTGCTTGCTATCTTCAACGTGGCAACGGCTGAGCAAAATCTTTTCCTATTCTGGAAAGTAAATAAAACAGAGTTGACTCAACATCATGGTTCCTTGCTAAAACTAGACGTGGAACCCCGCAAATAAAGCACTCGGCTCTCCATATTCCATCTCCATCCGTCCTTCACCTGGCAAAGCTGCCATGCGTAGTGCAGTACATGGCCCGCTCTCATATGAGTCACTGGGTGGTCCGCTGGATACGATGAAGACGCGTTGATCTATTTGGGCAAGCAGATGGGGAGCTGAATTTTTGCACTTTGTTTTACATATCAATTTCGAGCCTTGTCAGGCATTTCATCTTATTGCCGCTGTCCGTCTCGCCCACAACTCACGTTAGATTTCCATACTTGCGCCTACAAGTCAAACATGCAAAACACAACTACACCGCATTCTGACGGGCATTTGTGAATGCATCTTACAGTTACGTATCCGTGCTGTCTGAAATAATATCGCCTACACCTGACTCTTTCATCCTTTCAAGGACAGTTTACAGGAAATAGATCCCATCATTCCGATTTTCTTCATTCACATCTCCCAGCGAACATGTGGCTAAATCTCTCCGCTAATATGCATATAGTCATCTACTACCATCACCATAGCCATCATCGATGCCTAGTCGTCGCCGCTGTCGTCGTCGTCGCCAGGTCCCTACCAGTCGTCGTCGTCGCCGCCGTACGTTTCCTCGTAGGCCTCCTCATACTCCTCCCGCGCCTCCTCCAGCTCCTCCCTGTCGCTGCTGCTCGCCGACGAGCTGTCCGCATCGCGCAGGGCCTCCTCATACCGCGCCCGCGCCTCCTCGACCTCCTCGCGGTCACTCGACGACACCGAGTCGCCGTCAATGTCGTGGGCGGGCAGCACCGCGGGCACCATCGCGGGGGCGTACGCCGCCTCCTCCCACCGGTCCTCGTCCCTGTGTACCCTGTCCTCGAACCTGTCGACCCTTTCGTCAACGTCGTGCTCTGCCTTGTGCTCGAGGCGGTCCAGGCGGTCCTCGACGCTGTCGACCTTGTCCTCGATCGCGTCCTCGGCCTTGCCGAAGAGGTAGGAGCCCGCGGCGCCCGCGGCTAGGCCCGCGACGGCGCCGACGGCCAGGCCACCGGCCATGCCCATGCCGCCGCCGCTGCTCTTCTTAGCGTCACTGCTGGAAGGAGGTGGGCCGGACGGTGGGCTGTACTGGGAGTATTGTTGTTGGTGCTGCGGTGGCGGGCCAGACGGTGCGTCGTAGCCGCGAGAGTCTCCGCTCGGCTGGGAAGGGGCGTAGTAGCCGGGAGCCTCCCACTGGGTCTCGTGCGTGTTCTCGTTGGCGTAGTACCAGCGCTGGTTCTGGTGATCGTAAAACGGCCGCCACTCGCGCGGGATCGGTGGCTTGTCCTGGGGCGGCTGGTACGGCGGCGCGAGGGGCGGCGAGCCGTACTGGTCCTGAGGAGGCGGCGAGTTGTATTGTGAAGGCGGCGGCTGCTGCTGCTGATCTTGGTATCCGTAGCCTTGCTGTGCTGTGAGAGGTTGTCAGCGACGTTGCGTGAATTCCGGTTGCTGGGTTCTGCTTACGAGGGGGGTATTGGCCGTTGTTGGGCCCCAAGCCCATGTTGCCGAAATTTTGGGCGAGGTTGTCCTGATAGGTAGCCATGGCGGCCTGCTGTCAGAAAAAGAGTCAAATTTCAGAGAAACGGCGGTTGCTGTTGCTGCTTGGGTAGCAGCTTTGGATGTTGGCGGGGTCGAGGTTGAGGTTGAGGTTAGTGATAGCTGACAGCTGGCAGGTGGTGGTGGTTTTTTGTAAGAGAAGAGGTGCCAAGAGCTCTGCATTGATATGCAATCGCGGCGCCCCAGTTTTGACTATGACGGGCCGCTCGGGATGCAGAAGCGGCGCGTCATTTTTTTCCAGGGTCCCTTTGATGGTTTTGTATGTGACACGACACAGTTCTGGGCGTGCAGAAGCTGCGCATCCTGACTGGGGTCGTGGATGAGACGGAAGTGATTGGGTGCTGGAGGCCTCAAAGGAACCCTTTGGTACGACCCAGGTACCCATTTGACACGGCCGCAAGGAGTATTTGGTTGCAGGGAAAATATTCCGAAATTAACAATACATAACAAGTAACTATACAGGTTATTCAATAAAGAACTGCGCCATCAGCCTGGAAACACCGCCACACTACGGATACGTCCGATATGTTACCCGACGAGGTGGAGACTGTCGAAACAGACATGTATTGAGGGAAGAAGGGCGGTGCGAAGCACAGATTGAGCAAAAGCGCGTTCGTTCTTTCTTTCTGCAGTTTTTTCTCGGCTTGGTCTTGCATTTTCTTGTTCTACTTTTATGCATTTCTGGTTCTTACATGTATGCAAGTCTAGCAAGTCTCATACACGGTTTGCTGTACGCTACCTCAAGAGAATACCCGAGTCGAACCGTTCGCCAGGTAGTATTGCTTCTTGGCATCTGCGGCGATAATATCTCGCTTGTCTAGCAATGAGTCTTGTGACGATTCACCTGTCATATGCCAGTCTGCGTTAGCGGGATGCTCCCGCCCGCAGCCAAGGGAGCCGTCCCTCATTCACCCGCCTCCAGCATGACTCGAAAGCACACTACGCAGAGCAATGGTAAGCGACGTGGATTAACTGCAGTGGTTACTGAGCTGGTGCAGGTGAAGACAACAAAGGGTAGCGTACTGTGGCGGCGGCATCCCCAGTACTTGCTTGTTTACTCCATTTGGCACAGTGCGGCCTTATTAGTAGCGCTGGCACCACCCAACGATGGTATTTCGGGGTTCAGCAGCCATCATGGAGGCTGGATATAAATAGAGACTGTAGGTAAAGACTCCTGTCATGGCTCTGAGACGAGATTGTTGTTGCACAAAGCAACAGCATGGGGGTGACAGCTTGTCGCTGTCATGGAGGGATGACAGAGCTAATTTCCCCCGCCCTTCAGTGCCAAGCAGGGGCTTTGGCTTCACGGGGCTCTCCGTGGCCACAGCGACATGCCACCAAGACAGAGTTGCAAGAAACAGAGTTACTAGCACATTCTGCGTCTAATGCTTGGCGGAAGTGTCTCAGTTTGGCGGAATATTCGGAGCTGCTGTGCTGTTGTCATGGAAAGAAAGCCTGGGCTAAAACAGTTCGCACAAAGCTCTGCTCCGCCTCAATGACGGCCCCGCTATGATGTTTTGTGCCCCTCAGTCAGCCGCGAGCCAGCCGGCCACTGTGTAGTTAGCCGATGGAGGGATGATGCAGGTCTTGTGGCCATTTGCACTTTGCGCATCTTTTCCTCCTCATACCCACAGCAACGGCTCATCATCGCCCAACACAACTTCACTACCTCCTATCTCCGCACCAAGCGACGCTCTACGTCTGTTCTCCGTATACCAGCTGCGACTTCGACAGGCCCAACAGCCATCCCCACCCCGCACGACCCCGCGCTCTCGAATTCACACAGTCGCGTCCTCATACACATCGGCCAACAAACAACCCTCGCCACCATGTCGGGATACCCAGGTCAAGGTGGCTACGGTGCTCAGCAGCATAACGGCGGCGCCTCAGGCTGGGGCTACGGCGGCAGCCCGGCTCCGGGATACGGCTACAACGGACCGCCCCAGGGCTATGGCGGTCCTCCTCCTCAAGGATACGGTGGTCCTCCGCCGCCTCAGGGCTACGGCCCGCCACAGGGATACAACGGTGGTCCTCCTCCTCAAAATTACGGCCCTCCGCAGGGCTACCACGGCGGCCCGCCCCCGCCTCCCCAGTACAGCCGACCCCCGCCGCAGCAGAACCAGTATCCGCCCCCGAACCGGCCGCCACCTCAGGGCCATGACTCCTACGGTTATCCTATGGGCGGCGGCGGCGGCGGCGGCCAGAGGACGGGACCCCCGCCTCCTCAAGGAGCACAGGCTTTTGGCCATGGCGCGCCGCAAGGCTATACCTTCCAGTACTCCCAATGCACCGGTCGCCGCAAGGCGCTGCTCATTGGCATCAACTACTTTGGCCAAAAGGGCGAGCTGCGCGGCTGCATCAACGACGTCACCAACGTGTCGCGGTTCCTCAACGAGCGCTACGGCTACAAGTGGGAGGACATGGTCATCCTGACGGATGATCAGCAGGACCCTCGCAAGATTCCCACCAAGCAAAACATGCAGCAAGCCATGGAATGGCTGGTTCGCGACGCGCAGCCTAACGATTCCCTCTTCTTCCACTACTCCGGTATGTCCTTGGCAAGTCCTAGTCCTTGTGAGTTGCTTATGACGCTAACCTTTATAATCCAGGCCACGGCGGACAGACGGAAGACCTGGACGGCGATGAAGACGACGGCTTCGACGAGGTCGTCTACCCCGTCGACTACCAGCGCGCCGGCCACATTGTCGACGACGAGATTCACTACCGAGTCGTCCGACCCCTCAAGCCTGGCGTGCGCCTGACGGCCATTTTCGACTCGTGCCACTCCGCCACTGCCATGGACCTGCCATACGTCTACTCCACCAAGGGTGTCCTCAAGGAGCCCAACCTGGCCAAGGAAGCTGGCCAGGGCCTGCTCAGCGCCATCGGCTCGTACGCGCGCGGCGACCTGGCAGGCGTCGCCACGACTGTGTTCGGCTTCGCCAAGAGCGCGTTCAAGGGTGACGACGCCTACGAGAAGACCAAGCAGACCAGAACGTCGCCTGCCGACGTCATTATGTGGTCGGGCAGCCGAGATGACCAGACATCGTATGTTTCGGAACCAAAAAGGTTTTTTTGTAATGCATGCTAATCCTTTCGATAGTGCCGATGCCACCATCAACGCGCAGGCCACCGGCGCCATGTCGTGGGCCTTCATCACCGCCATCAAGCAGAACCCGAACCAGAGCTATGTCCAGCTCCTCAACAGCATCCGTGACATTCTGGCTTCCAAGTATACTCAGAAGCCCCAGCTCTCGTGTTCCCACCCCCTTGGTAAGTCTGAACCGCGCAGCAAGTTCTCAAAGTTGTCTAACCAAACCTAGATACGAACCTTCTCTTCGTCATGTAAACTCGGGGTTTATGCTAGGGGTTTGGGTACACATCTCTGGAATCTGGTTTATAACGCTGTTTTGAGTAGTAGACTTACTAGGCAAAATGAATGAAATGGGCTATTTGTTTTCTACTGTTTCACACGATTCTTAAGTCACCAAAAAGTTTTCTAGGATGAATTGACCATTATGGGAGCTGACAGCAACAACAGTAGGCAATCAATTTCGCTATTTACCATTCGGGGCGAAAAAGGTGGCGATTCTAGGACCTGGTTAGCAACTCTTGACTCACTCCGATCGAACAAAAGAAACTCACCCCATCACTAGAAAGCAGGCGCACAATATCCCACCTTTCAAACCCGTCGCCCTACGCTTATCGCCGCCACCGTTGCCGCCCAGCACCAGCAGGTTGACGAGCGACGCTGCGCCCAGCAGCATGGCCATCTCGAAGCCGTCCAGTGCCAGCACGACCGGCCTTCCCAGCGCCCAACCCGCCAGCACCGTCAGCGGAGCCACGCACAGTGCTACCTGGATCGCCGAGCCGGCCGACACCGCCACGGCCAGGTCGAGGTTGTCCCGGGCCGCCACGGCCGCCACGGTCAGGCAACTCGACAGGTTGCCGGCCAGCGGCAGCAGCACCACGCCGATGAGCGCCTGAGACAGCGGCCGGCGGCGTGTCACCGCGTCGAGCGTGCCGGCGAGCAGCCGCGCGGAGACGGCGAGAAGCAGCGACGCGACGAGCAGCACAACGACGGCAGCCAGCGCGGCGCCGAGCCGGCCGTCCGTCGTGCCGCTCGCCTCATCTTCCTCCGGCTCTCGGAAGGCGCGACGGCGTCGGTCGGTGCTGAGGACGCGCGCGAGGCCTGCGCGCGCAAAGGAGCGCGGGAGCGGCCGCTGGCTCATCCAGGACGAGGCCCGGCTGTTGGTGGAGCGCGAGCGGGACTGGCGCGACAGGAGCAGCGGCGACAGGACCGTATGCGCGCTGTGCGGGCCGCGCGTGCCGGTCAGCGAGCGACCGCGCGGCGGCTGCAGCTCCTCGTCTGGGGGGGGGGGTGGTGGAGGGGGGCCGTCGGCGGAGTCGACGCTCGCGGGGGGACCGACCTCGAAGACGCGCCGGGCGTAGAGGTCCGACGTGGGCTGGGTCTTGGCGCCGTCGGCGAAGCGCAGCGTGCGCGGGCCGGGCGTCAGCGGCGGTGGGGAGGATGTGCGGCGGCGCAGCAGCGGCGGCGGCGTGACGGGTAGCCGAAGCGACTCGCCGCCCTCCTCGTCCGCGTCGCGGTGGGTGCTTTGCTGCATGGTGTGCAGGAAGTAGGCGGTGTACATGAAGAGGATGAGGACGGCGGACACGCGGCTCATGTGGACGACGATGTCGTTGATGTTGGGGGCTTGGCTGAACGTGAAACGGAACGCAGTCTAAGGATGGAAGGTGTGTGTAAGCTGTGTGCTATAATGTTGTTGAGAGGCTGGCCTAGGTAGGGGACGGGAACGTACGGGGATCATAAAGACAAAGACGGAGACGCAAAGCAGGCAGGCCAGCATCTGAGTCTCGGTGCCGTCGAGGGAGTCGTCGCCGCCGGTGGCATCGGCGACGACGAGGGCGCTGCCGAGGATGGGGAGGAGGTTAACGAGGATGGAGCCGAGGATGGAGGCCTGCACGACCTTGACATGGCCATTGATCAAGGTGACGCTATTCTTGTCAGCGTGGTTGAGCTTTGTGCCTTTGACGACGAAAAGCTTCTTACACGCTATGAGCCGAGTTTGTCAGTTACCACTCCCCACCAGACGATCGGGACCAAACTTACAAGAGGATGAGCTCCACGATGTTGCCGAGGCTAATGTTCAAGAAGGCGCCAACCGTGTCGCCGGCCTCGAGGGCGATGCGCTCGGTGGCGTCGGTGAGCAGCGACGACAGCGGTGCGATGGCCAGGACGTTGACCGCGAAGACGAGGACGGACGGCAGCGGCGGCGCGGCGGCGTGGTAGGCGGCGATGCCGAGCGGCACGCACACGAGCAGGATGTTGATGGGCGGCTCCAGGATCATCTCGCCGACCGCGGCGGAGAAGGCACCCGCGTCGGTCGTAGTGCAGCTGGCGTCCGAGCCACAGGAGGAGGTGGCATCGCTGCAGGTAAAGGTATGGTATTGTCCGGGGTGCGCATGTGGATGCGCGGCGGCTGGATGGTGGAACGAACGGTGGAGGCCCATCCAGGTACGTAGTATGTCATTATAGGCATCTATTCGGGTTTTGTGAAATCATACGGGTTAGGGAGGGAGGTTCAGTTTGTCAGATTGGTTCGCGTGTGTTCACGGGCTCACTTGTAAACACTTGAGCAAGCCACCGGCGAGGCCGGCAATGGCCGCTCGTCTTGGCATCGTGCAAGGTCGCCTCATAGCGATGGGTAGGGAAGCGTAGGGCCATGACTGGGGAGGCCGGATCTTGGTCGTCGTCGTGGTCATGATGCTCGATGTGCTGGCTGTGACTTGGTGATGATGAGCTGAGAGTGGATGAGCTGAGAGTGTCGGCCGTGGCCATGGAGCCTGCTGCAGGCAGGGGCTTTTAGCAAGTCGAATGTCTTGACAAGGAAGAGCAATTGGGATGGTGAGCTATTTAATGGTTCAGGCAAGCTGGTTGGGCTGGTTGGACAAGGACGTATGCCGGGCTGCGTGGGCGCGTCAATGTGGGAGGCGAATGGGATGAGGGGTAGAAGTATAGCAGTCTACGGATATTATACAGCGCATTGCCTATATATTGGGGTAAGCCAAGTCGATTAGGCACGGTTGCATGATGTAGGACAGGTGACAGTATATGCAGAGCTCCTCCATCATGCTGGAACCGTTGTTGTTATAGGCGGTCGTGCGGGATATACAATCTGGGCGTGTTGGAGAAGGGGTGCGAGCGGCGAGACGGACACGGGCGTATCTTTAAGGGTAGTGAAGGAAAGGTAAATAACGGCGAGTATATGCGGGATTTACTTGTTAGAAGTTCCTTTTACGTCAAAGGGGATGAGAGTTGTGGTTTGACCTGGCAAACTATTTAACTTCCGGGTAATCGGCGAGGGGGTGTTGGTGTAAGTGGGAGGGGTTGATCGGCGGCCCTCTTCGATGACGGGCGGGGGGCCGCGGACGACGAGAACTGAAAGGGGTGAGCCCGAAATTTATTTGAGAGAAATTAGCATATTATAAAGAAGCCAAGACATGATGCAATACGGCGCCCTGGCGTGGTTGCAGACAGGAGGGGGTCCGAGGACGTCGCTCCAGTGATTATTAGTGAGGGGTGATGCTCAACTCGACCAAAATAGGCATCTTGGCCACTAACTTACTTGTTAGGTTACGCCGTGCCGTGCGCCACGTTGTTTTGGGGATTCTTTCGGGTGACTCCGATCGAGCGGGACGATGCATAATTTCGCGAGTACTTGGCGTGTACCGTTCTATCTAACGTCCTCCCCGCTCGCCTCCTATGAGATGAGGCTGTGCCTTGTTATTGCTGAGGGGTTTCTTGTCTGTGGCCCCGGTAGGGTTGCAGCGATCAAAGAACGGTCTGACAAGGGAAACCCGGAGCGGAGAAGTCACTCACGCCCGCCCGCCCTGCTCGATATTATAGTGATCGCCGTCGGCATGTGTCTGGGCTGCCTCCCACTAGATCCGCATCCAGCCTACCAGCCAGCCAGCCCTCCGAGGCTCCATGGCATCACGAGGACGGCACCCTTATTAGCGACTGAATAATAAATAGCAAGGCGCTTATTTGGTGCAAGTGAAAGTAAGAGCGGTGAAGAATACGTGGGGATGGCAGCAGATATTACGAGGTTAGCTATTGCCTAGCCAGGCTCTGATAATATCAGGACATTACATTCGTGGATACATTTGTAATAGAGGGGGTTATTGAGCCTTTCTTATTTTTCCTATTCTAAGAAAAAAAAAAGAATAACTAAATACCATAAAGTACCCGATTACCGATTAAGCCAGTAGCGCACCACGAACCAAAACCAACCTGCCTTGGCTAACTCAACGTCACCGCCCCATTCCCCATGCATTAATGTAGACTTTATGATAGTGAGGCGACCGGGCAGTGCTGCTAGAGTTACCAAGGTAGCCACAAGGTGCCTTGTTGTCCCTGGTCTCGTCGATTTTTATTACCTCTCTTTGACACCCCGCCGTCCAACTTTACGTTGTCGCTGTCGCGTATCCGTATAAACAAGTTTAAAAGACTTCAACGCTGGCAAACCCTGGTCGGCCGGCCCATGCAAGTCTGACTTTGCCCCTCAGCCCACACACCATTTTATTTTCGCCCTTTTTTTTTTCTTTTTTCTTTTTCATAATTACTCTGTTCTTCTTCATCCCATCTCATACCAACAGCATTCCCATCCCGCAGGCATGAAGGTGCGCGCCGCCACCGACGCCGACGTCCCCGCCATCGCGGCCATAATCCTCGCGGCCGCCGCCGCCGAGGTGCCCTGGAAGAGCTACCTGCCCGCCGGAGCGTGCCGGGACCCGATCCTGGTGCAGCACGTGGAGGCCGTCGCGCGCGCCCACATCGTGGCCAGAGATTCGGCCGTCGTGGTCGGTGAGCTGTCCGCGGCGGAGTCCGGCCGGGACACCCCCGAGGTAGTGTCCGTCGCGGTCTGGGACACCACCACCGCCGCCGAGCGCGACGACAGCTGGGCCGCCGTTGAGGAGCATCACGCCCAGCTGGCCGCACTAGACACCGCCATGCGCCGCGGCCGCCAGCTCTACTTCGCCGCCGAGCCGCCGCATCTGTTTCTGCGAGTGCTGGCGACGCACCCGGACCGCCGGGGCCGCGGGTACGCCAAGGCCCTGTGCCGGTGGGGGATGGCGCTCGCCCGCCGCAGGCGCGTCGGTGTGTGCGTCGAGACCGGCGCCGCTCGCGGCTACGTCCTCTTCTCCGGCCTGGGGTTCCGCGACCTGGGTGTTGTGGACTTGCCCCCTGTCCGGGGCCGCCACGAGGGGACCGAGGAGGAAGGGCAGGTCCTCAAGGCGCTCCGCATGGACGCGGAGGCGGTGCGGGCCGCGAATCCGGGTGCTTGGGACTCATTTTGCAAGTACATTTTTGGTTGACAGTCAGTACCTTGGTGTGTGTTTTTTTTTGGCGTTTTCGGTGTATTGGTTGCAATCCGGGAGACTGGCTCTAATCACAGCCACCTCTATTTAATCATACATGACTGCGAGTCTCTAAATGACATTGCACCTATATTCATAATCATCCAAACGTAACCCATGACCCTCTATTCTATTCTATGCGCCATTTTCCAGTCCCGCCATGTACTTGTCCATGATGTCGTACGACATGTTGCTACCACCGCACACCACAATGACCACGTTGGAGTTCTCGTCCAGCCCGGGGACCAGCTCCCTGATCTTCCCGGTGTATATGATCGCCGGGCACACGCCGCACGCCAGCTCTACCACCAGACGCTCCTCGTCCGCGAAGCGGCGACAGGCGCGGATCGCCTCCGCGTCCGGCAGGACCGCAGTCACCACGTTGCCCGCGAGCGCGCACTCGAGCGCCCGCGCGCACACGCGCCGCGCGCCCAGGCTCGTCGCCAGGCTCGTGATGCCCGGCAGCGTCACCAGCTCGCCCGCCCGCACCGCCCGGTGCAGCGAGTCCGCGCCCTCCGTCTCCACTGCCACCACGCGCGTGCGCTTCCCGTCCACCCCGAGCCCCTCCACGCCCTGCATGATGCCGGCGAAGAGTCCGCCGCCGCCGACGCTGCACACGATGGCGTCCACCACGCCGGAGGAGTCGTTCGGGTAGTGTTGCGAGGAGGCGGCCAGCTGCGCGGCCGCCTCCCGCGCGATGCCCGCGTTGCCGTCCCAGATTCCCTGGGCGTCAAACGGCGGCACGTACACCGGAGTCTCCCCGTCGCCCGCGGCGGCGGCGGCGGGCATCAGCGTGCCAGTCAGGTGGTCGTCGGCCTCCTGCCACGACGCGCCGACGCGGACCACGTCGGCGGCGCCGGCGGCGCGCAGCTTGTCGACCATGAAGGGCGTGGTGGACAGCGGCACCACGACGGTGGCGCGGCAGCCGAGGGTGCGCGCGGCGTGCACGCAGGCGAGGCCCGCGTTGCCGCCGGAGGAGGAGTAAAAGTGCGGCGAGGGCGCGGAGGGCCCGGCGGCGCGGAGGGTAGCGAGCTGCTGGACCATGAAGTGCCCGATGCCGCGCGACTTGAAGGACCCGGACGGCTGCAGGTTCTCGAGCTTGAGGTAGACATTGCTGGGGAGAGGAGTCAGTTGGGGTCGGCATGGAAGGTGTTTGCTGGGACGTACCACCCGGCTATGCGCGAGAGGTTGGCCGACTTGATCAGTGGCGTCTCGATGTAGGGAATCTTGATGTCGGCTGTCATTGTGCAAGGCAATATTTTGAAGTGATCTGAGCTGAATGACAATGCTCGCAAGCCGGGTGAACGCTGATACTTGTATATTCCAAGCCAGGACCGAAGATTTGTTTGTACCTATGTATGTAGTTGGGTTGCGCAGGCGGCCCCACAAAGATGGAGTTGGCAATGGTCTTCTAGAATCACCTTTTTTTCACTAGTTATATGTAAAAGGCGCAAATGACATGGAAATCGTCATATTGGTGGGGAAATCCGATTTACCCTTGACTCAAACATTATATTATATCCGCCAGCGCGTTAATTTTGGCGGATATAGATCGTGGCCGAGATGTAAGATCACGCCCTGTGATGTCGCGCTGTACTTTTTCCGCCGCTCTAACTGTTACGGCTGAGCAGGATCGGCAGACAACCGTACCCATCCTCTCACACCAGTAGCAATTTTCCTAAAAAAAAAGAAAATAAAAAGAAAATGTGGCCATTGTTCCAGTCATGCAGTCAATTTGTGCTCCCTAATACGAGATGTATCGCATAGGTCCACACAGTCTACGCGGTCAAACCAAGCTCGGAAATGAAAATGTCCGCCGCCCGCTCCCCAATCGCCAAGGCCGTGTTATTGGTATTCCCAGAAACATTGCCCGGAGCAATGCTGAGATCGGCAATCTTCAGACCCTCCACCCCGTACACGTTCAGCGCCGCATCTACCGCGCCGCCTTGCCTGCGAGGCTTCATCTTGCACGTCCCCATCGAGTGCCACGTCGTGTCCACTCGTCGGCGCACAAACTCTGCAATCGCCGCGTCGTCCTCCGCCGAGTACACGATATCCTCCACGTCATCGGGTAGCGGACTGTTCGTCTCCGTCACGGCCGCGGCCGAGTCGGCCGCAAAGGCGGGGTGCCAGGGTCCGACCTCGCCGCGGAAGCAGGCCATGCGGCGCATAATCTCGCGCTGCTTCTTATAGGCCCACACGTGCTGCTTCATGTCTAGACCCTTTTCATCGCTGAGGAAGCCGGTCTCGAAGTCTAAAGGGTCGTCGAGGCTGGGGCCGGTGATGTGAACGTGACCTCGCGACCATGGGTGCAGAATAAATGCGGTCAACCCAAGGTACTGGCCCGGAGCGACTCCTTCGCCAGGAAGACCGGGGATGCTAGACTTTGTTGGCAAACCTGGACGGTAAAGCGTGGGACTCGACGTACAAATTTACCATGCTCATGCACACGACTGGCTTGTCGGGCTTGCTCTCGAAGTCCGCGACCCATGCCGCCTCAAACTCCGGCCCAAGAGCAGCGGCCTCCTCATCCGTCGGTCGCAGCTTGCCGGTCGCGTCCTGGCCGGTGTACCCTAGTATCTCGGGACGCTCCGAAAAGATGGCCTCTGGGCTCAACAGACCAAATGACATGTCGCTCAGCGTGTCTCTCGGCCCGAGGCTGGTCTTGTACGCGGAGCCCAGGAGCTGATGGTCCTCGTATCCGACGCCGACGCCCAGGTTCTCCGCCACCACCGCCACGCCGGCCCGGCCAAGAACCTCCGGGTTGCCGATGCCCGAGCCCTCGAGCACTGCGGGGGTCCCCAGAGCACCGCAGGACAGGATGACGAGCCTGCGCGCGCGCACCGTCACGTCGCCCGCGTACTGGGGACGCAACCTGGGGTTCGGTCGGAAGACGACCCCAGCTGCTCGTCCGTCCTCGACGATGACTCGACTCACCTGCGACTGCACCACGACATGTAGGTTTGGGTGTTGCCCGTCCTGCAGGCGAGGGTGCAGATAGGTGTGCGCCGTGTCCTGGCGACGACCGTCCGGCGAGACGTAGCGGTTGGCGCGACCAAACGAATTGACCGCCTCGAGGGACTGAACGTCGTCTACTTCGGGATATCCCGCCTTCCTGACGGCATCCATGAAATCGTCCTCGGAAGCACCGCCGCTCCAAGTGCCGCGCGAGATGTGCACCGGACCGTCCCGCCCATGCACATCCAAGGAGCCTTTGCCGTGGTAAGTCTCGAGCTATGTGTCCCAGTCAGCAAGGCTCAGCGCCCACCATTCAAGACGAGAGTAGAAAGGGACCTTCTTCATGTACGGAGTCATGTCTTTGGCAGACCAGCCCGGCACGTCCCATGCGTCAAAGTCGGAGCGGTGCGCGCGGCTGTACAGGGCCATGTTGATGGACGAGCCGCCGCCCAGAACCCCGCCGCATTGGATAGGCAGCGCGCGGTCGGCGAGATGTTTGGACGGCTTGGCCGGGTAGAATAGCGTTGTCCTGCTCCCCGGCATGATGTGCTGGAAGAAGAGCCCGATGTTGACAATGGTCGGGTCTTGGTGGTTGTCCATGCCGCCCTCGATGACGAGGATGGACAGGTTGGGCTCGGCAGAGGCCAGGCGCGAGGCGACGATGCAACCAGCCGTGCCGCCTTGATTGACCTACTTAGCATCTCTTGGAAGATATCGGGTCGACTTTGCTGTGGTGGGAAACGTACCGCCTGCCACGATTACGTCGACTTCATCGAGGCCAGCAGGGAGCTTTTGGTGCAGACCCATGATGCTGTGTAAACCGCTAATGAGGTTAGTAGAATGGGTGAGATGAGAAGGGATGAAATTTGTTAAACTATTTAGACTTAAAGTCGCTACTCTCGTGGGTGTACACATGATCCAGGTGAAGGAGCCTTACCCCAGCCCTACGAGGATGGCGAGCCTGATCGCACCTTGGCATGTCGGATAACAGTGTCGATCGCCACTGGAAGCTTCAACTTGGGCCAAGGAGAGAAAGTCAAACAAAACGACGAAACGCCACATACTTAGAAGCTAGGCGCAACTCCCGCCAAAGGCTAAGTATGCTTTTAGCTGCACTCCACACACACACATCGCCAAGGAAAGGCTTGAGATTCAGTAATGCTTTCTAACCTGCTCAGAGTATGGGCTGAATCAAAAGATCCCCTAGTTTAAGGCGGTCTCAGCCTACAAGTGCGTAGTCGCATGCCTTGCCCGTTGATCGGTTGTAGTCGTTCCGAGTTGAATGCTCGAGGAGCACGAAAACTTTTATTTATATATATGTATGTATCTATATTGTATAATTTCCACGATGCTTTTACTTCGGCTTCTTCTTACAATCGTCTAAAGTTAGTTACTTAAAGTGATTATAACTATTGTACTTAGAGCCCTTAGTTGCACAGTGCTGGCAGATAGGCTTTACCTCGTCGCACTTATTAGAATGGGTTCTAGACTTGAATTAGCCACTTCCTATACAGCTGTGTATCCGGGAATACAAACTTGCTAGTAGATGTTAGTAAGAGAAGAGAATTAGTAGTAATATAGATGGCCTACTACTGTCTTACTCGGAACGGAGCTCAAGACTTTAAACCTAAGATGCAATCCACAAACGCTGTTGAAAATTGCCATGGATCTCAGGCCCAAGGTTGCTTGCCACAGCGAGTTCTCCTTTCGCCAATTGCAGGTATGTGGTTTCCATTTAACCATCATGCACTTTCCGGCAACTAGAGGACTAAAACTTTAACGGTTCTTGTTGTCATGGTGAGGTAATAACGTATTGATTCGGTTTTAGTTTTACTAAGACAACTTCGTCATATGCTGCATTGTTAAGTTCGGCACCAGAAGCTTCGATTCTTTTGTACGAGTCCATCCACTACGTTCAGACGATGCACATTGGCCGCCGGAGCACCACCGAAAGCGCATACACATGTTGCGAGAAGCGAGATCACTGCAAGAATACAGTGTGGTTTCTGCATGCCATCGAGAAGACCTTTTGCTTGCGAGCGGAAATGCCCAGTAAGTGTTGCTCCCATCACAGAAGCCAAACCAAAGCGCTCACCATTCACCAGGTTCTTGACGAAGATTTTATTGATTATCGGCCATCTCCAGCGCAAAGCGACTCCTCTCTGCAGAGTGACTCGCTATTCTTTAGATGCTCCTATGCGCTACTCTGCTCCTCGATCTTGAAGGATGCCTTCGGGCAGGCAAGCCTACACAAGCGTCCAGCCGGAGATGTGAAGGTTCTGGACCAAAGAGTCGATGCGTGGAGGAAGCTACTACCAGAGTATCTACAGAATTTAGACGAGCTGGAGCCAAATCTCGCGATGATGGATCATCAAGAAAGAGGAGCGTTGCTCGCCGTCTTCCTCCAGCACCACGAAGCTCTCCTCTCAATCCATGTGCAACGAGCAGCTTTCGGCGGGGAGGATTCATTTCTATTCAGATTCAATAGAAGTATGGCATCCGCTAGGGCAATTCTCAGGGCCAGCGGTCAAAGCGTGCAAGAGGATGTACGATCAAACCTATGGGTAACGCCCATCCCCTTTCTACCTATCTTGGGGAGCGAGTTTTGGGCAGCTAATCTTGATGTTATTCTTTAAAAGTTCTTTTTTCCGAGTCACCTGTATTGCAATCCTTACGTGCGCCGCCTTGTCACAAAATACTCCGATAGCACGCAAAGCCGCCCGTATCTAGCGATGGAATCAGGATTCTTCGCACGAATGGCGCGCGGGGTGCAAGGACTTTCCCCTAGATGAAGTGACGAGCATCATCCGAATGCTGACTGCTCCTGAAGAAGCGAAACAGCAGGGCACGAGCGGTCTCGACCTCGACCGCGTCGCGGCCGACGAGGCGAGAGACATGACGGAGAGGGTCTGGACCACCAGTCGGCAGCATCTCGTGCACTGTGCGGCCACGCTGAAGCGGACTATTTGGTCGTATGAAAACGGCCACGGTCATTACGACGCAGTGTCGCAGCTGGAACACGCGCATCGAGGCATCGACACGCTGCTTCGCGGGGCTATTCGTGCAGAAGGGGAGACTGTTGGCCATGTTACAACGCGCACGAGGGTTCATGTGGGATATTGTACTTTCTTGTTTTAATCACTCGGATTATCTACAAAAATGCTATGAAAAACTTTGTCAAGCAAATGTCGCTTGTTAACCTGTACAGTTTGTTTCGTCATCCTCCCCGTCCACGTGTTTAAAGCTCATCGCAATTCTTCGGCAAGCTCTACTATACACCTCAAATATGCAGTCCGCTCTTCCGGACCGGCGCGCATCTCCGCTTTCCGGGATCGGCCACACCACCTGCGCTCCGAAGGCAAGGCATCTTTGTAAGTGGCCCCAGCAATGGTTTTCGGTAATGCGCCATCGATGCAATCAAGTCCGCAGTATATTTGGCTTTTTGGCTCGAGACCGGAAACCAGTTCCCGGTCCAGCATTAGCGGAATCCCGGACCAGATGCTTCCGGCGGCTTGCATGGCTCGGGACCGAATACACATTCCCTCCACATAAGAAGGCCGAAGAGAACTCTATTTCTAAAGACGTAAGCATACATTTCGCTCGGATATCTGCCTCATTCATCAAATCACCGCATCTATTGAAACGAAAATGAAGTATGCCGTCGTCAGCGTCCTGCTTTATGCTGTCTTGGCTGCCGCCGGGATCACCCAACGCGGCCAAGAGAGCGACGGCAATGCCGTGCGCCGGGACGGCCCGCCGACTGTTTACACCGAGAACAGACACGCTGGTACCCTTCATGGGATGGTTTACCGAGCTCCTCCCCCTATATGCCAGGAGGAGGAGTACAAGAGGACTCGTTACTAGCTTTGCCACGTACAGCTGATCCTATGCTTCCGTCACACAGCTTTCCAACACTATACTGACAGTCTGGACGCAGCTTTACCGAGTTTTATGGCTTTCACCTTTTGACGCATACTCGGCATGACGAGCCAAGAAATATCCGAGTGCGGGATCTTGACAGATGCTCAAACTAGAAAATTCAACATGTGGTTGCGAGAGTCCACAAGTACCAAAATATAGGCTTGAGCAATTGAATCTTCTTCTTTTCATCCTTACCACAACATGATCTCATCATCAAGTAGACAAGACATAGCTTAAAAGTTGCGTGGCTGAGCAGTGATTATGAGTATGAACAGAAATAGCGAAGATAATGACCTCCCGACCCCGACGAGCGACTTTTCCGATTCCCTTCTTATAATCACTTGTTCCTCCAGATAAGCTCTTTAATCTTCCTCGAATCTTCACTCTTCTCCACCATGTTGTAAAATTCGCCATTCGCCGCCAGCAATTGCTGCGGCGCTCCATTTTCCACAACCTTGCCCTGCTTCAACACAAGTATCGAATCAAAGTCGGCGACGGTGAGCACTTTGTGCGCCACCACCAAAACGGTGATGCCCCTGAAACTACCTCGAATGGTTTGCTGGATGGCAGTTTCTGTAGCGTGATCGATGCCACTCGTTGCTTCATCCAGGACAAGGATGCGGCAGCTGTCTTCGAGAATGGCCCGGGCAAGACAGACAAGTTGGCGTTGCCCATGGGAGATGTTGGATCCTCCAGCAAGAATCTCGTGATCAAGATCAGCAGCAATGACATGCTCCCCTTCCTGCTCAAAAGGCGCAAAGTGGACGCTTCGGAGAGCGGTGATAATCCGGTCATCCCTGTGCTTCCCAAAGACATCCACATTTGATCGCAGCGTTCCAGAAAATAGGAATGCATCCTGAGGTATCACTCTGATGGCATCTCGCACGCGGTTCCGGGGCACTTGGGAAATGTCTTGGCCGTCAATCAGGATTTCGCCAGCCGCGACATCGACAAAGCGCAGAAGCGCATTTATCAAGCTAGACTTGCCCGCGCCGGTGCGGCCAACAATCCCTAATCGCTTGCCCGCGGGAAGAGAAAATGAAACTTCGTTCAGCGCCCATGGTAGCCCTTTGCCGTATTGGACGCCAATACGATGCATCTCGACTCGCCCGTCGCCCGGCCAGTTCTCTGGGGTGCTTGCCTCCTCCTCCCCATCTTCTGACGGAACTGAGGCAAGCGCGAGGACGCGGTCGATGGCGTTGAGACCGGTTCTGGTGACGTTTATCTGACCGATTGTGACGGTAAGAGCTTGACGCAGCTGAAGAGCTAGCGTAATCGCCAATCCCGTGCTGGATGCCGTGCCTTTGCTGAGAACAGTTGCGGCCGTCACCGCCGCGACAAACATGCTGCCCATGGCTCCAAGGCGAATGCCCAACCAGGAGTGGCCGAGCGCCATGTGTGTATAGGCCGTGTTGGTCCTGTCGATGTGATGCTGCATGAACTCGACGTAGTGACTGACCTTGCTGAAAGCTCGGATAGTCGCAAGGCCTGCTTGCGCAGAGGATACATGGTTGGAGAGTGGAAAGCTGCAACTATTCATTACGGGGCGTAGCTTTTTCGATGTTTCTAGAGCTTTCTGGGCAATGGAAGCATAGACAAGAAGCATCACAGCACTAGACAATATTGTGTACGGCGATGACGACAGGCTGATCTAGGTCAGTGACATTCCTTTCTTGTGTTTCTTCTTCGCACTTGCCTGCTAGCGCAAATAAACAGGATATTCATGATGGAACTTGAAATACCAATAATCTGCGGCGCCATACGGTGATCGATGGCATACATGTCAGAGTCGAGTGTCTGTATGACCTGTCCCGGAGGGGTTGAATCGATCCAAGACAGCTTGGCCTTGAGAACTCGTCGAGTCAGTCCCTCGAATAGCTTCCTGGAGGACTTGTGGCCCAGCTTTGTAAAGATCAAAGTTTTTGCACTCAAGAATACTGAACTTGCCACTGACAGCGACAAGTAGACCGCGACATCATAGGTGGTAGAGCGCTGCTGGGTGATGATGGTATCGCGAGATGTCCATTTCGCCAGCCACCACGAGTTGCTTGTTGAAAGGAAACGGTAGAACAGAACAATCGGAATGGAAAAGATGTAGCCTCGTAAGCTTCCAGTTTTGGTAGCATATGCACCAAGAATTGCGCAATAATCTTGGGGGTTGACATGTTGCGTTGAAGTTGTGGTCTGCTTGCACTCGCCAGTCGGAGATGCTTCGACTTTTCCGGCCTTCAAGTCTGCCTTTTGTTCTTTGCTCTTCTCCGAGGCAGTTTCGTGCTTTGCATTTTCCACGTAATTCACCGCGGCTGATCCATTTTGCAAGGTGACGAGACACGACGATAGTTTGGCGCAGTACTCTGGATGATGCGTCGCCAAAATCATCGTCCTCCCCTCTAGAAGGCCGCCTTGAAGGGCATGCTCGCAGATGTGTCTCGCAACAGGCGGGTCCACGGCGGCCAAGATATCCTCTGATATGATGAATTCAGCTGGGGAATACAAGGCTCTCGCGAAAGCCACGCGCCATTTCTGGCCGCCACTGAGTGAGGATCCGCCAGTGCCGGCCTCGGTGAGATCACCGTGGCTCAACGTATGCAGATCATGGACGAGTGCGCAGGCTTGCAAGACTCTATAGTAGCGATGTGCATCAAAGTCGTATCCAAAGATGATGTTTTCCTTGATTGTGCAGTCTTCGATCCAGGGCGGCTGCGAGACGAATGCGACAGATCCAGCCACGACACTGCTTACCGTCGAAATATCTGGAAAAGGGTCCACTTCAGGCTTGCCAAGCTTGCCAGATTTCACAGCGGCTTCATCCAAGAGTGAGGATAACAACAAGCTTTTCCCGGAGCCGACCTGGCCTGTAATTAGGCTGACTCCGTACTTTGGAAAACTGACGTTCACATGTTTCAGGGTGACCTCCCCATCTTCCGCCCAAGAAAGATTTGCATTTTGAAGCAAAATCTCATCGGCCAAAACAGACTGTCGGAGTTGCTCTGGCTGTTGCAAGTATAGCTGCAGCTTTGCGTAGCTGAGCCGCGCTCGGTGCAGTGACGCGAACCGCGTCGGGAGCTGTTTAATGACTGTATGCAGGTTACCAAACAAATTGATAGAGGTAAAAGCTACCGACGGGCTAAAATGTCCCGTCCTGAATGCGTAGATGGATATCGTCACAGAGGCGAAGAGAATGGGTCCGAAAGTCGCGACCAAGTTAACCAATTCTTGATGAACACTTGACTTCCAGGCGGCCGCCAGGTTATCATCGCGGGCGCTAAAGATGCGGTTCTCCCAGAAACCCTCCATGGAGGACAGGCGGATTTGGCGCAGCCCATGAAGCGCTTCGGAGACGAGGCTCGAGGTTCGCTCGGTAGCCTCCAAATGCCCTGCTTGAGCTCGGCGTAGATTCGTGGAAAGCTTCCGTGATAGCCAGATGGCTAGGAGCGGCAAAGTGCCACCGATCAAAACAGTGGTGAAGCCCATTAAATGCGATAGGTACATTGAATACAGCCCAATTTTCAAGGCGGAGATTGGCAAGTCGTGGGCTCTGAGAAAGGCCTGGGCAATAGCATTACTGCATGGTGTTCAGTGTTAGATGTAGGCCTGCTGAACGTAACGCAAGCAAGCCGGTACCATACCTGTGACTTTCAATCCCATCCATCACACTGGGGGGCTTCGTCCCTTTGTTTCCATCGGTGGACGTTTCACGGCCTCGGGATCGCAAGCGCATCGACTTTTCAAATACCAAAGATTGAAGGAGACCAAGCATAGGCAGTTGAATTCGGGTATGCCCAATCCAGTCAGCCCAATTGTCGCAAGCAGAGGCGGCCAGAAGGCTCAGTGGGAGCAGCGCAACCCAGGTCCAACGCCAAGCGTCAAGATACGGCCGCGTTTCCAAGCATTGTAGGAGACTGTGCACCACAAAACGGCTGCCAAACTCTGAACCTGCTCCCAATAGCACCAATGACCACTGCAGCATCAAGGGCCTTCGAAAAAGCGTTGAGAGCTGCTTCCATAGCGTTTTGGTCTGGTCGCAGGCATCGTACTGTTTCCTCATGGCAGATGCGGTTTGACTGAAGGGTATTCTTGGCAGGTCCTGCAGCGTCAGTGTTGCAGGCAGAGTCGAACACTCTCGATGGAGTCCCCATGAGAATAATATCCAGTCAAGTATCGACGCGCCACCCTCATTCAAGACTGCAGTGGCTCCACGGAAAACGACAGGGCGTCGAGGGACCGATGCAAGACACAGTAGTACGGCGGCAGCAGCTGCAATCTGCGGCAAAACGAGCTGTTGATCCAGAATCGCCTGCCCGTACCAGAGGAAAGCAATGAGGTTGAGCGAAGACACGGCTGTGTAGACTGCCAATTGATATCGTTCTGCGACGCTCGTTTGACGGCACACAACATGCGTCTGGTACACGAGCAGGGCCTTGAAATTCACTGTCAGCGCGGAAACGATACTGAAACAGAGCCTCTTTCGGTGTAATGAAGTAGAGACGCAGACAAGTAACTACTCACCCACAAGACAGGGCCAGCCCACTGCCGCAAGTCGGTACACGGCCAAGGCTGGACTCGGGCGGCTAGAGGAGCCGGGCTTGAAAGCGACAAGGCCCCTCCCAAGGCGGGAGCACATGTTAGAATGCCGTGAATACCTGCATGGAGCTTCGCTGCTTTGGCCTGGGACGCTTTGGTAGCTTCGCCGTCGACATCCTTGTACAGCTGTGCTTGCGGGTGGCTGGCTGGCCAGGCACAAGGAATGAAGCAGCCGGTGGCCAGTGCCGAAGAGAGTGCAAAGACGGAGACGTTGCATGCGCTGAGGAACGTCGACTCCATGATATAACAATGCCCTGTCGCTTGAAGATGTGCGCGACGACCGAGAGATGGTTGTTAGTTGGCTGTCAAATCAGGCTGTCGCTGGCCCCCTTGATAGCCAACCGCCCCCTCAAAGTCGCCTCCTTGAAGGCGGGCGCCGCTGCATACATAATCAGTGATATCGCTGGCATAAGAATAATAACAGACTAGGGTGCCGGCGAAAATGAATATCCTGGATGCGGGAATGGCACGCAGGCTTTCCTGCCAAGCTTCTTTCCGTACAGCTTTTAGTTTCTGGTCTGGGGTATTAACTATTTTTAGATGTTCGGGTGAAGCTGGTATGCGGTGCCCCTTTTATATAATCTCACGAAATGCACGGATCATCGCTATTTTTCATCGTCTTTACAACGACACCTTGAAATCGAACCTCAAGGGTAGCATTGGGATGAAGGTCTGGCCTTGGCACAAGACACATTTGTGCACGACCCAAAGCCAGAGCCATGTTCGGTAGCTTGTCTTTGAGGTCTCTACCAATTGACCTTGAACAACCTGCCGCAGCTGGTAACTAATTGGCGCATCCCTTGACCATACGGATCTTCACTGCCATGCAACGCTGCAAACGATCCTTTGCTGACCTTAGGCTTATTACAGTTTGTATTAGTTATATATATATATATTATTATATTCTTAGTAGTATTTCAGTTACGATGCCTTCTTTTATTAGTATAGCTCTATACTAGTATTACTAAGGAGTGAGTTTAAGTGTTATTTAATAGTCTACAGGTTCTTTTTAGGTTTTATTTAGTTTAGGCTTAATATGGTTATACACTATTTCCTAGTTATAAAGGCTGTAGAGAGACTTTTATAATAGTATAATATATATTAATATTATAATTAAAAGGTCTAACTTTAATTACTAATTATATTCTAAATTATATTCTAAATATTAAATTTAATATAATAAAGTTTTAGAATATAAGTAGACTTTTTAGACAACTAAAAAGAAGCATTACATAATAAAATTCTAAAATATATAATATAGGTTAAGAGAAGAGATAGCTAGGAAGACCCTACAGATTCAGGCTCACGGGCTCACCGTGAGCCAGTGAGCCAAGAAAGGATCACGACCTCAGCGTGAGCCAGTGATCCAGGTAGCACAGTAGAGGATAGGAAGGGTATATAGGGAAGGGGATTCCCAGTAGATAGCCAGACTAGATCTCTACTGATCAATCTAAGCAATAGTTCTACTATTGGGAGTAATCTCCTAAACGTGACTCAAGCTACGATACTGCTCATCTGCACCTGTGGTGCATTCAACCTGACTCACTTCCTAAGAAACAGATTTACTGTGGATTAGAGAAGAGCCACCGTTACACTATGTATGTGTTTTGTGCTTAGATGCCAGGGCAGTTCTCGGTCAGGACGTTGTTGATCTGGTTGTAGGGGGGCTGGTCGACCCAGATCAGATCGAAGTGGTCGCTGGGGTAGTCGGGGGCGTTGTCGTCACCGAGCTTCTCAACAATGTCGGTGAGGGCCTTGTGCTCCCAGCTGCGATGATATTAGCCTGTGTTCTAGCGTCCCTCGGTTTTACCGAGACGACCAACTTACCAGATGAGAATGTTGCCGCTGCCAGTGTAGTTCTTGACAACCTTCTTGACGCACTTGGGGTCGTCGCGGTCGCAAGAGGTGTCGACGCTCATGCCGAGGTCGTCAGCAAGAGGCTTGACGGTGTCGTAAGGACGCTGCTGCTTGCCGCCTGGTTGAAGAAGAAGAGTTAGTTTCCATTCCAAGTAGCCCCCTCCCGTTCCATAGCGTCTGTCCACGTACTGGACTTGGGGGTCTGGGCCATGATGTGGCCAATGTTAAAGTTGGAGTTGGCGCCAAAGACGTTGCGCAGGCACTGGGCGCGCTGGACGCCCTGGGCGCTGAGGCCATCGCCGTCGTCCGGCTTCTCGCCGTGGCGGATGAGGTAGACGGTAGGCTTGGCCAAGGCGACGGCCGCGGCGAGGCCGAGGATGGTGATGAGCTGCATGGTGAATCAAATGGGATGATTCGGGTTGTAGAGAAGAGTAACGAAAGGAAGATGATGAACAGCAGGACATGATCTCAGTTTATATAAACTACCTAGCTGGTGCTTACGCCAAGTTCCACGGCCCGTGAGACGGAGTTCGGCGGCGGCAAGAGCAGCTGGTCGTCCCGCTAGTTAGTCCTTCTGACAAGTCTGACTAGCTGATAGGCCACACGTGGGACGATCGTCAGGTCGTCAGCATCCTGGTGAGGATGGACGTACAGTGCTCGACCTTTTCAGCTCAAACCTAATAGATTCCACTCGATGCATGTTCGCATGCCATGATGCACCGATTTCCCCGGATCGCTCTTCCCAAGCCTTCTTTCTATATTGCCTCATCTTGGATACCGATATCCTGGAGCGGCCCCCATCCTTCGGTGAGCCAACAAGAAGGTACTAGTTCTAGTTAGTACAACCAGTAGACCATGTCGGCCGAGAAGCCGTGCTTACGGGCGTTATTCTAGCCCTCGTGTGCCTGCAAGGGTTTTTCAAGGGATGAATGCCGGTCGTCAACCACTCCCATGGCTCTGGCTGAGCATGTTGCCTGGGGCTCCCGCATGCGGAAAGACGTCACCCACCACTTGTGAATAACGAACAGTAAAAAAAGAGCCAACAAATCCCGGCATTCACCGGGAACTAGGGAACTTGGTCTGCACAAGATCTGCCCCCCTGCATGTAAGCAGGACGCACTGTGGTCCAATGGCGGAGCGGCGTTCCAAGTTGCTTCCCACCCCCCCAGGGTCCGGTATAATCACCGTTTGTCGTTATGATCTGCTGCAGCTTTCGTGTGCTAATTTACCCTGGCCTTTATGCGTTTACCCTTGCAATATGCGGTGTGCGGCCGAGACTATGCAACGTGCGGCGGGTGGACTTACTTTGCGCTGCCAACCGCAGAATAGTCTAGCGACAGATAATAGGAGCAAATGGCCGGCAAGGCAATAAACTGACCGAAATTTAGGCGCAATTGTGCCCGTATGTTTTAGTTATTTTGTAGGATTTGGACAAAGTACATTCGCCCACAGAAAGAATTGAACTTTCAAACACAAGCCGCTGCTGCCCACAGTCAAGTAAATCTCAACCCCAGGCTGCAATCTCTGATCGAGACACACACAGAGCCGGAAGCAATCCTTGATCGTCCCAGTTGACAGAATATATCCCTCTTCAGATTCGAAACCGTTAGCAACTTAGGGTAGATATTTCCACATGTGACCGAGAACTCACTCACCATCAGGCCGTGTGAGGGCTGTTGCTGCCGCAAATCGGGCACGAGTCCTGAGCCGCCGAGATCATCACCTTGCACTTTTGGCATGGCACGATGCTGGCGTCGTTGACAAGGGGGGCGATGAATGAATCTTGAGCCGCCATGTTGAAGTTTTTTTCAAAGTTGTAAATTGAGTGTTTTGCTTTTCGTTTCTGCTTCTGCTAGGCTCCCTCCTCACTTCCCACGACCGCATCGTTGCTTTACTTTATACTTGAACTCCATGGATGGTGCGCGTGATCGATCAACTTCCACTTCCACACAAGTCACACCAGATGCTGGAAACTATTGAAAAAACAACTCACGCTGGCGAGAACACGGTTATGCATGAAAAAGCAAAAAGTATATGGTGGCAGAGACATGCACGTTGTGCAACCAGAGATATGCCCTTTTCGGTAGTTAGGAAATACCAGATGACCTGATTCACCTTGTGAGACATCGGGAACTGCATTGTGTTAATTAGGCAATCGCGATCTACTCCTTTCGTTTTTCTGTACTTCTCGTGACACGATCCTCAATGAGATCGGTCTTTGTAAGTCTGTCAAGAATGGGCAAACTACCGAAAGAGCAAACCAGAGACATGTGAAAAATCATCTCGTTGAATTATAGCATCACTCGCGTGATAAATACCTCTCTCAATACCTCTCTCAATATCTCTCTCAATATCTCTCTCAATATCTCTCTGTACCACCCTCCTATTGACCTAGTGACGTCTTTTCACTTCCAGGCTGGTCGCTCAACAAGCCCTGTCTGCGCAAGTTGCTTCTCGCGTCTAGTCCACAATCAAATCCGCTTCGGATCAATGTGCACCATGACCTCTTCCATGGTATTCGCGACCGAGCGGCCCAAGGCCATCGCAACCTCCGCCAGCCTCTTCGGCACGTAGACCGCCACCCATCCAGCCCAGACCGCTCCGTAGTAGACGCACGCGCCGAGGCAGCCAAACAGCATCTTGAGACTCTTGTAGATCACCTCACCTGCATCCGCCAGCACCCCAACCACCGCCTTCGGTACGTCAAAGACGACGGCTCGCACCGCGATCACCAGCCCGCGCCAGACGTCCCGGAGCGTGATCCGTTTGAACCAGGATAGCGCGGCAGCCACGGCCGTATGCGCCAAAGATGCCAGCTTTTGCATTCCATAGCCGACGGCCCGGTACGTCCGCGCGATGCCATCCAGCACCCATCGGGAGATGAGGGCCAGCACCCCGGGCGTGCGCCGCGCCGTTCTCCCGATCGCCCTCGCCGCGCGCCCACACAGCTCCGGAACTGCCTTAGCAGCCCTGGAAACGCACTGTGGTGCCTTCCTCAGCACCTTCGGCACCTCTGCCACCTTCCTACCGAGCCAGCCCACGATGCGCGCGCGCTCCTCCCACATCCACCGCGGGAGGTGCCAGACCAGCAGCTTCGGCGGCGCCACCAGCGCATAGTACAGAAACCTCCCGATGCGACGAACCGCCCGCCGCACCGCCCGCGCTTCTCGGGTGTGCCTGGCCCTCCATCGTCGCCATCCGCCACCGCGCCGCGCCGGCAGGTACGCGACCACCTCGCGGTGGCCACCCGCCGCGGCGAGCCGCAGCGCCAGTGCCCCGTCGTCCGGCGACACGAGCCCGTCGTCGGCGCCGCCTTCCTCCATCAGCACCTTCACCACAGCCAGGTGGCCGGCCTCAGCAGCCGCCTGCAGCGGGGTGCGCCGGCGACGTGTCACGCTGCTCCCCTCGCCGCGCTCGTAGGCGAACGTGGTCAGCAGCCCGAAGCCGTCGACGCTCGCGCCGAGAGCGATCAGCGCCCGCACCGCGGCGACGTGTCCGCGGCGCGCGGCCGCCAGCAGCGGCGTCTCGCCTTGGGCGTCGGGCGTGTCGGGGGAGACGTACCCGCGCATGACGAACCGCGTAATCACGTCGTCCTGGTTGTTCGTGACGGCGGTATGGAACGCGGCACAGATGTCGTGGGCGAGTAGGAGCGCCGCCTCGCTGGGAGGCCCGCCGGAGGCCCGGCGGATATTGGCGGTAGCGAGGATGGGTAGCGCGAGGCCCGGCGTGGCCGCGATGCGGTCGTCGAGGGTGTTCGCATGCGCGCCTTCAGCTGCGTACCTCGGCAGGTCGTCCACGCTGCTGCGGCGTGGAATTCGACTGTATACAATGACGAACCCGTCAGACATGGCTATGGATTAGAGAAATGAATAACAATATCCATCATGGCACTAGCAAAGACGCGATGCATGCTTTATATGCCATGTTAACTTTCCTTCTTCAGGCCACTGGGTGTCCCAAGTTGTTGAACAAGGGCGGTGCGGCTGACCCATTGAGTAAAACGCCTTGTCTATTTGTTGGGTGTGGCTTGGTTCGCCTTGCCGCCTAGAAGCGATTAGCTTCCGAGGCTTCACAAATGATGCCGAGGAATCTTGTGATGATTACTCTTACCATGTTTTCCATAGAATGTCATAATAAAATCGAAGCGCTTGACCTCGCAGTCTTTGAGTCGTGTCCCAACAGTTGGTGTTGGTCAGCCCGCTGTGACCAATCTTGGCTAGAACGTTCTCAAGAACGGCGCTCTGCATTCTAGCTTGACCAAGTAAGAAAAAAGGATGAAGAAAAGAAAGTTCCGTTGTAGTGATACATGTTGTAAGAATCGCTAATACAAGGGGTTTTTGTAAATGTCAAGTGATAAAATCTCCTCCTGTTGGCCCTCTCTAATAAGCACGCGGCTCATTTACATATCAGAACATTTGCCTCATGGTGCAGTAAAACTGATTTTGGGCCATGGCCCGAGCCTGATCAGGCGTTTGCATGTCGTTTGGATCCAGTCTCAGGTTATTAAAGCCATTATGAGTCACAAACGTTTCGTAAATGTCACAGAGCTGGCTTGACAATTTGGCGCCATTTGCACCATTCGCCTCGCCGTTGGAATAATCTCCAGGCCCTCCTGCTCCCATGTGCATTCCAACACCTCCATACGAGTACTGAGGAACCGGCTGATCCATGCGTCCGCCACGGGCAAGACCAATCATGCCCAGCGCGGCGTTAGAATGGGCGTCGTTGCCCTGCTTCGGGTAAAGCTGTTGAAGGTAGTCACGCAAAGACCACACTATTCGCCATAGCCGCTTTGAAATGTGGCTCTGAGGTGATAGCTCTTCAATCAGGCTCAGGCCTGTGTAGAAATCCTCTCTGCATGTAGATGCGAACTGGGCGGGGGCTTGAGTCGACGCCAAGAACATGATTGCTAGCGCCGAAACAAGAAATTGACTGTAAAAGGCTTGAGATTTTCGGACCATGTCTGTGTGCCTGTTGACATGATGGAGATAGGCAACTGTGTCCTTGGCCACGGTGACACAGACACCTGCGAGATGGGGGGCGCCGTTGATGGAGTTGGTGGTGTGCAGAATAGGTGCATGCAGCCAGTTTCGTATCTAGATTCTCGTTTAGTGACAGAAGTGAAAGCCCAAAGTTGGAGCACTCACTTGGTTCTTTCGGAGGTACGTCCAAACTTTCAGTCGTTGCAAATTATACGACGACGTAGAGTTTATGTGACCCTCCTCATGCCAATCTCGAATTTGTACCTCACTCGGCACACATCCGTACCAAGCAATAATCTCCGCATCAAGTCTCTGAATATCATGTATCCATGGTTTGTCGTTGTCGAGGAATGAGGCTCGGCGCTGCTCGACAAGAGACCAAACTTTTGCGCCCAGCTTGGAATAGGATATCATGGAAACGAGATATGGGTGCTCCGTCTGCAATCAGTGTTAGCAGCGAATGGGAGTCTGAAAGCGAGTCACTCTACCGGATAGTCTAGCTTGGGGTCTATATCTGCATCTTGAATGACATATGGCAACCCGGTGTTGAACGCCCAGCGGCGATCCAGCACATACGCAGACCAAAAGCTATTGAGAGCTAGTTGACGCTCAATTGGATCTCCAATACTCTGGTGAACTTGGGAGCGATGTAGGCCAAGTTCCAGACATAGTCGGCATACCTGGCCAATGACGCGCCAGGCCAACCCCTCATCGTCGGTTAGGAAACGGTAGCCAGCAAATATGCATAGCAAGGGAAGCCCCGAAATGTATGCTTCTTCGGCAAGAAGTTTGCGGTTTAGAACCGGCTCCATGCTGTCGAAAAGCTTCTGCGCCTTTGCACAAGGGCCGCTCTCCTCAACCACAAGCGCACAGCACAAGACCATCTTGAGCTCCAGCGTTTTGTCATCAGTGAATAGTTGAGCACCTGGTTGATGTCGTAGGGCATCGAACTGCGCAGCAATATGCCGGGCATGTTCTGTGACGCTTCCCATGTTGAGAACAGGGTACATGATGCCGATTTCATCTTCGTGGATCTGACATAGGCGAAGCATCTCATCGTTGCCGTACTCTAGGATTGGATCACACCCAGCGGGCAGTGACTGGAGTGATGGCTCTATTTGACTGCCCGAGTCTTGCAGATCTGGGTAGGCGATTCCAGTATTCGTTTGGGCGATACCAATCATGTGCGAAGTGCTCGTAGAACCTCGGAATGCGCCGGGCGTCCTTGCCTGGCCAATGCTAGGCTGGCGTCCGGAGATGGAGCTCTGAGCGGGTGAAGGCGCAATCATTGATGGTGCGATGATGGCTCTGTCCATGGAGGAGGGCATCATGTGCGAGCGGTCCGCCGCACCTGGCTGCATGCTTTGCATGGCCTGCATGGCCTGCTGGAGGGCGCCGACTTCATCTTGGAGGGCTGTGAGGTGAGAGGTGACGAGTTTGTACTCTTCCGAGTCCTTGAAGGTGTTTGCGCAGCAGTTTGGGGTATAGAGGCAGTTGAGGCCCATATTGCCGCAGCGCTTGCAAGGAGTTTCGCCATTGCATTTGATCTTGCGTCTTTTGCATTCGTTGCTGGCAGGGGTAGCATGTTAGCGAGCGCAGGCAAGCGAGGCCGCCCCCTGTGAGGCGAAATGAGTGTTTGAGACTATCCGGTACGTACCAGGCAATGGAGATGTACTGCAGCGAGAAAGGAGAGAAGGCACCCCGGTTAGCGGAACGGCTGAATCACGGCTGGCAGATGAAGTAAACGGGTTGCCCATCCAGTCGCCCATGCCTGCCTATGACTGACTGTGGCAAGGCAGGCAGGCAGACAAACACAGACGGAGCTTGCCTGGTGCGTGCACACCCGTCAGAGTCGGCGATGATGGGGGACGCGCGAGGACAGCGTCCGCCAAACCACAGAATTGGAGGAACTCACTCGATTTCGCTTGCTGCGCGTCTGCTTGGCCGAAGCCTGGCCATCGTCTGTCGATTTCCTCTTCCCAGCTGAGGCGCCGCCCACGTCGCCGGGCGTCGCGGAATTGCCTCCGAAGGACGCGGAACCAGGACTGGCATGCTGCTGCGGCCCGAGCCTTGGTGTTTCGTAGGTCACGCTGGGCGAGTTACTCAGTGGAACTTGAGCCTGCGAGAGGAAGCGCAAATCGGAAGCCTGCGTCTCGATTTGCTCCATGGTGGAGGGCCCATTGAAGGGGGGGGGAGGGCAGAGAGAGGAAGATGGCGCGGCGGCTTGTTTTGCCCGATAGGTTGGTTTCCGGTACACACTCGATTTGATCAGCGCATCTGGTAGGACCGAGTAGGAGTAGAAGGGGGCCTTTAAATGAGAGAGAAGGGAAAGAGAAAAAAAAGAGAACGAGACAAAGGGTGAGAGAAGGCGAGAGAGTAGGACAACCACTCTGAGAGCCCTGTCCAGGTGCCAGCTAGCCGGACCGCCTTCCCACCCCCCATAAAGCCAGGACCACAGCCGGGGCGTTCGCCACACGTGACCCAGGCGTGTGGTGGTGAAGTCGTCCCGTCCCAAACCAAGACTTTAGGATGAGTGGCGCAATCAGCGGCTACACTTCCTCCCCCATGGTACTTTTGACCTTCAAGCCACTGCTCTCAAGCCACTATCACAACATGCATCCGTAAATAGGCCTGTCACCGCAACCCAGGCTGCGGAAGCACTGCGCCGTTCGGGGGCTGAGACACGAGGGTCGGGTAAGGATCCCATTCCACATGTTTACAATTTAACTAATTTTGACCATCCGAAAGTGCCTGGACATCCCGTCGTCTGCCGGCTTTCCATCCTCTCGGGCATCTTGCATTGGCTGCAATTACCCGCTCCTTCTACAGGGCTCTCTCTCCCCTCTGTGGGGGGCTTAAGGTCGGTGTTGATCTTCCACGTTGTTGATCTTCCACGTTCATTGACATTTTTATTTCTTCAATTTGTCTATTCTGTAATGTTTCATCACTCGTGCGGCGGAGCACTGCTCCCCTTTGCCACTCTACCCCAGTTTTTTCACGCCCTTTTGTCCTTGTCCTCGCCACTCACAGCGCCTTGGCCGGCAGAATGGTGCCCTCGCAGTCGCCAAAGCCGATGCGCACGCCGTCCTTCTCGCAGTATCCGTACATGACAACGCTGTCTCCGTCCTCGAGGAAGCGACGCACCTTGCCGTTCCCAATCTCAAAGTCTTGCTTGCCGCCCTCGGTCATCTCCAGCAAGCTGCCGCGCTCGCGTAGCTCCGTGCCGCTGATCGTCCCAGAGCCCAGCATGTCGCCCGCTCGCAGGTTGCAGCCGCCGTACGTGTGGTGGGCGACCATCTGGGGGAACGACCACAGCAGGTTCTTGGCGCTGGTCTCGGAGATGACGTTGCCGTCCGTCTTTCCGTCCGCTGTGCAGGGATACGATTAGCAATTCATGCAGACGTGGTGCCATTTTTGCAGGAGATTTTTTTTTTCTGCTTACTGTTGATCGTAATCTGAAGCTTGATGTCGTAGACGTTCTTCTTTTCGGCCTCCTGCAGGTAAGGCTGGATGGCGGTCTTGTTCTCCAGCGCCTCGGTGCGGAAGGGCTCCAGGGCATCACCCGTGACGATCCAGGGGCTGATGGTGGAACCGAAGTTCTTGCCGTTGAAGGGTCCGAGGGGAATGTACTCCCAGGCCTGGATGTCGCGGGCGCTCCAGTCGTTGAGCAGGACGTAGCCAAAGATGTACTCGTCAGCCTGGTTGACGTCGACGGCGTCGCCCATCTGGGTGGGCTTGCAGATGAAGGCAGCCAGCTCGAGCTCGTAGTCGAAGCGCTTGCAGGCGCTCGTGATGGGGATCTTCTCGGCGGCGGTGGGGTTGGGCAGGATCTGGCCGCGCGGGCGCTGGATGGGCGTGCCGGAGACAACGATGCTGGACGAGCGGCCGTGGTAGCCGACGGGGATGTGCGTGTAGTTGGGCTGCAGGGCGTTGTCGGGGCCGCGGAAGAGGACGCCAACCTTGAAGGCATGGTTGTAGCCAGCGTAGAAGTCGGTATAGTCACCAATCTGCATGGGAAGATGCATCTTAGCCTGGTTGACGGGCACGAGAACTTTTTGCCTCAGCGCATCATTGCTCTTGAGCAGAGCATCGCCGCCCTCGCCGAGGATGGCCTGCAGCTCGGCGCGAACACCCTTGTGGGTGGCGCGACCGGACTCAGCAAACGCATTGAGCGTCGGCTGCGCAAGGGTGGCGGCGGAGCCCTGGATGAACTTGAGGCTGGCAGCGGCCGGGTCGCTGGAAAGGGCCTTGAGGTCGACAATGCTGTCGCCGATTCTAACACCGGCGCGGGGTGCGTCGGAGCCGTTAGAGAAGATGCCAAACGGCAGGTTGTGGATGGTGAAGTCGCCCTTGGCGTCGGCGGGCACCCAAGACGTGGTAGCAACCATTGTGATTGTGCGTGAGGTGGTAGGAGGAGATGTGGATGAGAAGACAGAGGACTGGATGGGAGGATTGAAATGTGAAAGAAAGGGCTTTTGTTCAAGATCAAGAAAAATGGAAAGAGGGAATGAAAGCGGAACGGCGTTGGCTCCCCCTCCTCGACCTAGAGCTCTGCCGCAAGCACCCCTCCAATTGCCCACCCCGATGACCGTACCCACAACGGTCACGGCCCCGCACCGCCCTCTAAGCCGAGAGCAAGACGCGAAGTGAGAGACAGTATTGAAGGTAGACATTCGTCCAATGACACAAGATTCATTTACAATAAACAAAAACAAGCATCATTGGACATGGTCGTTGAATTGGTGTTGATTCTATGAGGACTCTAGCCTGCACCTCGCTGAGGTCTGGCGGCACCGCATTGTTTGGTCATTCCGAGTTCAATACTTTTCCGGCAGGCGTTCGATCTACCGTTTTGTAATGTATCCGGCCAGCGATTGCGCCAACTTGATTCCGTAGGCGTTCCAGGAATGGGGAAACGCTGACAGGACCTTTAACCTGTTTCCCCAACACTACCCCCGCAATCCGCGGATCTCATCCTATTAGATTGAGCAGCCTGGCGCGTCTTCCACCAGAGACATTTACCATTGCACACAAACAACTCTATTTCATGTTATCCTCGCACCCCGCCAGATCAACCAGGTTGTAAACCCACTTACAAACAAGCTGTAAAGGGGCCATGGCGGGGTTGTGCCTCGACGGAATTGCTCCCGCACCCCGCCTCACGGCCGACGAAAGCCGCCACTGAAATTCAGGAACCATTACCCCACTGAATTCCGCAGCATGCCGCGAGCAGCCAATTTGCGGAAGCACGTCACAAGTCACCGGAACATCGCATTCCTTCCAAAGCAGCGTGTTACACAATGATTATATATATCCTTGTTTTCAAAGGAAGATTCCGACTCCTATATGCGAAAATACACAAGTCTAGTGAAGTGTCCCGATAGAACCCGACAAGTTTGCTACATGTTCCGAGATGAGTGAAAAAAAAAAAGGTGAACCATTCCTGCCGCGCGCGCAGGGGGCGGCAATGATCGCGTTACGCAAACATCTTGAAGTCTGCGTCCGCGACGTCATCCATGTCCTCGTCCTCGCCCGCCTCGTCTTCGTCGAGCTCCAGTTTGCGGCCAAACAGCGTGCCGAAGAACCGGTCGATGGCGTTCTGCTCCCACTGCCGCCTGTCCTCGGGCGCCATGAAGTTTTGCAGCTTCTCGTGGACCGTGAAGCGCATCTTGCGGCCCTTGCTGGCCTTGCGGTCGACGACCTTGCGCGTCCTGTTCTCACGCGACGCCGTCACGACGACCGACGGCACTGCGCTGGTCTGGTTGGCTGACGAGTCCACCGTGCGCTGCTCCACGAGCTCCTTGAGCAGGAGCTGGTAAAAGTCGGCGTCGTCAAAGATGGTCTCGTCCTCGAACACCTTCTTGGCGTGCTGCGCGGGGGCGCATGAACGCGGAACGCGAGTGCGCTTCGCCAGGCGGTGCTCCGGGTCGTTGAGCTGGTCGCGCAGCGACCCCACGAGCGTCTTGTTTCGCGAGCCGAGGCCCTTGGGTGCCGCCACATTGACGCTCTGCACCTTGTGAGACCACTTTTCCAGGCACTTTTCACGCGACTTCAGCGCGCGACGGTCCTGCTCTCGTAATTCCTCCCAGATTTCGGCGGTCGTTGTTGAGACCTCGTAGTCGCGCTTTCTCTTCGTACCAGCACCGGTCGCCGCACCGCAATTTTCTCGCAGGCTGCTGAGCGTATTTAGTAGGCTGAGAGCAGTAGCTTCAGCCGTAGTGTAGGATTCCGTAGTTGTGTCCTCTTCTTCGGGCTCCTCCTCCAATGCGCTGAATGTGTTGGCTGCAATCAAGGCTTTTTGTAACCGAATGCGCAAATTCAGTAAGCCGTCATAGAGTTTCCGTTGCTTTTGAATAGCCGCACCCTTTTCGACGTCGGCGTTTGGTGTTCGTCCGTTCATAACTGGCTTGACGTTTGAAGATTCGTCCTCTCCGTCCTCCTCATCTTCATCCTCGTCCTCTTCTTCTTCATCGTTCACTGATTCGTTGGTTTCGTCATCGTCGTCGTCGTCGTCATCTTCGCCTTCGCCTGACTCGTCGCTTTCCTCAGCCTCCCCATCTATCAGGGCCTCCAAGCCGTCGCTCATGTCACTTTCCTCTTCATCCTCGTCGTCATCCAGTTCCTCTCCGCTCCCTTCATCCTGATCTTCAGAGCCAGACATGTAGTCCGCGGCGGAGGCTCGCCTGCTCTTGGCTGTTCTCGGTTTGGAGCTGCCACGAAAGACGAAGTTGCTGAGCTTCTCGCTGTCTGATTCGCCGAGGGCATCGTCACTTCCTATTTCTGAATCACTGGCTTCCACGGTATCGATCTCGAGATTTGCCGTTTCAGGATCGTCGTACTCGTCGTCATCGTCCTCCTCCTCCTCGTCCTCGCCTTCCTCATCCGAGCTCTCTCTTTCTAGCACACTTCGACTCACTTTTGAGCCTCTGTATTGCGGTCCGAGGGAGTTTTCGCCTTTTTGGCGCAGCTTGCTTTTTGCGACAGTGACATAGTGCTCGGTGCCGGCATTTTCGTCATCGCTGCCCTCTTCGCTGCCACTCGCTACCACATGTTCGGTTTCTGGGTCATAGTCTGCAAACAGTTAGACCTGGGCTCATATTATCCGTAGGGCAGTACCCAATTACCTTTCTCAATATGTTCGTCAAACTTCTCGAACAATTTCGCGCGCCCCGTAGCTTTGCCCATATTTGCCGAGTTTGCGATTAATTCGAGATAGAAGCCTGGGAACTACAGAGTCGCCCCACGCCTGGAATTTTTTGCCAGGCGCTTTAACTTTTAGGCGGTCAGACCCGGCAGAATCCATTAGCATCCGTCAGTGGGTCTGCCAGTGGTCTCTTTAGTGCACAGCTCTCTGTAAATGGTATGAAGCTCACAATGCTCCTTGAATCATGCATATGAGATTATAAGTGATTCACCAACACGCGCCAAGCTGAATGCCATCGCTTCCGAGGCCCAGTTCGATTTACAGCGATCTTCACTTTGGTGCTTGAATTAAAACGCGGCAAATTACTACGCTGCGCCTGTTGGCCTAGTTTCGTAAGTATGAGGCCAACCGCATGCAGGCTATTTCGTCTAGCTGGTGCTTTGGCGCATGAGAATCCGCTGGTGAGTCGAGGTGAAATTCTGATTTAAGTCAAATCGCTCACATCTATAGGGCTTACCTCGAGCTGGAACGCCACCTCACTGGCCAAAGAAGCCACTGAAGCGCAAGATCACAGGCGTCGACAAAGTTATTGCCGTGTCGTCGGCAAAGGGCGGTGTTGGGAAGAGCACAGTAGCTGGTATGCGTTAGTCCCTTCGGAGTTCTCCAGTCACCCGTTAACATTTACAGCGAATTTATCACTGGCATTTGCAAGACTGGGATTTAGGGCCGGTATTCTGGATACTGACATCTTTGGTCCCTCAATCCCGACATTGTTTGACCTGTCTGGCGAGCCTCGGCTTTCCAAAAGTATGCGCAATGTGTCCGTGGATTAGGATGCATCGCTGACCTATCATAGATAACCAGCTTGTCCCCTTGACAAATTATGGCGTCAAAACCATGTCAATGGGGTATCTCGTTGGTGAATCTGCTCCTGTAGTATGGAGAGGGCCTATGGTCATGAAAGCCATACAGCAGCTTCTGCATGAGGTTGATTGGGGCAGCCTAGATGTACTCGTCTTGGACTTGCCGCCCGGGACAGGCGATACCCAACTGACGATAACGCAACAAGTGATTCTTGACGGTAGGATTGCCCAGTCGTTCCACCACATGGTAGCTAAAATCAGGCGCAGGTTCCGTCATTGTTACGACACCGCACACCTTAGCTACCAAAGACGCCGTAAAGGGCATCAATATGTTCAAGACTGTCAATGTGGACATTCTTGGACTTGTACAGAATATGTCACTGTTTACTTGCCCGCACTGCAACGAAGGCACTCATGTGTTCGGGTCGAATGAGCGGGTCGAAAAGATGTGTTTGGAGCATGACATCGAGTTTCTCGGCGATATACCACTGCACCCTAGCATCGGGGATGATGCAGAACAAGGTAAGCCGACCGTGGTGGCGGAGCCAGATAGTGAGCGGGCCGCTGCATTTCTAAACATTGCCAAAAGCATTGTGCCGAAAATTGAGATGCGGGAGCGTTAGTAGGTGGCCGGTACTTCAATGGGCAGCCTGTGTATCAACATGAAGATATGTACTTTTGAATTGAAATGGATGAATTTGATCAGATCGTTCTCAGCTTCCGTAGCTTGTTACTTAAATCTCTACAAACCCGCGAGAAAGTAGCCTGGGAGAAGAGAGCCAGAATGGCAGTTAGCCTCCGCAGCAACGAACAGGGAGCCTCTTTACCGTGACGACGAAAACAATGTCTGCATAACGCATAGTTTGAAAGCCCTTCCCGTCCTTAAAACGCCGTACTATGCTCATGGGGAAAAAACGAAGGTGGTTATCCTGCTGTGGGCACGAGATTCATTAGTCTAAATCCTCGTTCACTTGATAGACGTGGCGATTGCGGCTTGGGTCTTTGCGCATTGCTTGACCGGATCCAGTGAAACCAACTAGGTAAAAAGGTTAGCACGCCATTCGTTGCCTGGAGGCACGGAAAACGATAAACGCACCTCTGCCACGGATGCCCTCGGGCGTCCGGAACATGCTATCCTTCTTCTGCGTCTTTCCAAACTTGGACTTTGAATTGAACTCTTGCCACTTGTTCTTTCCGGCTTCAAGTTCCTTCTTGGCCTTGATCTTCTTCGGTTTCGGCGGTTTGGCCTCTGCAGCGGCATCCTTGCCTGCAGTCGGGTACGTGGTCGCGCCGGCCGAGGATACAAGGCCGGGTGTCGAAGCAAGTGGAGGCGGAGGCGGCGCCTCGGCCTTTCTCTTGTTGGAAATTGGGCGAATATCGCGGGAGCGCAGTGTTTCTGTGTTATCATAACTCTTGAACTTGACAACGTAGACGGGCGCGGCGGCGGATCCAGTAATGGAAGTGATCTTGGCTGGGTACAAGCCCTTATCGCCGGACATCCATTTCGCCATGACTGTGTCGTTCACTTGATAGGCGACGGGTGTGTCGTCCTTCTCCTCTGGCGGTGGAGGCGCAGCTTTCTTGAAGGCGGGGTGGTTCTCGCGTGACCATTTCTCGGGTTCAGGCGGCGGCGAGGGCTGCTTCGACGTCGGCTTCGGGGCCTGCTTCGGCTTCAGTTCTGCAATGTTCTCATTGAGAAGATCGACGAAATTTTTCAACTCCTGCTCGAGATTTTTGAGCTCGGCATTGTCGGGGTCATCGCGCAGCTGCGCAAGAACAAGGTCGAGCTGGGGTGAGGGCTGGTTAGTGGTGTCGAGGAGTGGTGGTGGGTTGGTGACGAACCTGCTCCTGGTATAGCCCTCTTTCGACTTCCAACTCTGCTAGTCCAGACATTGTCGCGTTGATGGGCAATTCGATGTACGGGAAGCCGGGGGAGATGCGACGGCGGGAAAAGCGGAAGCAGGGGGGCGGCAGTTGCTGGTATTTGCGTGAGGCTGGAAGAGGAGGCTGTACGAGGAGGATGCACGACTCGATGGAGGGAAAATCACAAGTACTCGGGCGAAGTGGGGCACGTGATGCCTTGCGTTGAACTTTCTAGGTACCTACAGTATGTGCATAGGAACTAAAGATACAGGGCATTTAGGGGACACAGCTAGCAAGATGCCCCTGAAATAATTTACCTGTCATTTTGAGATCGGGAAGCGGCCCGAGAAAAAAGCACCCAACGTGGCAGACCGGCATACATTAGTTAGTACTGACTGTACCACTCGGTTCATCTTGTCATGATAGAGAAAACGACAAGGGTGGTCCACACAACCCGTTTAGCGCATCTGGCGCAGAGCAGCTTATCTCACTGATCTCTTCCCCACTGCCATGTCAAACAGATGCCTATTCAGTTTCACAAACTCACCGGCATAAACATCTGAGAGCATCCGAGCATCGGATTGTTGATGTAATCGGAAAACAAAATAGGACCAAACATAAGACGTGGGCTTTAGCTGGTTTTAGAAATTGTAGCATTTGGCCGACTACCTCGGTCCAACCACTGGTCAGGTCTGTCGCTTCGCAGCATCGCGGGGTGATAGAGTGAGCTTGGTCGTAGTTGCCGGTGCAGAGACTGGGTAGTAATTTCATATTCACCCCCCAGCTGAGATGACTTGGTACTCCTGAATCCTGAGTCGTGTCTCATGGAACAGTCTGTTGGTAGTACGACGTTGTATTGGTGCCGTTTGAACCGATCCCTTGATAGGAGACCGTGACAGCTGTACTACCCTATAGCTGATCCCGGAAGTACTCGTGATGGCCTGCGTGCCTTTTCAAGCCAATCCGAGATGCAGATTTAGTACGTCGACGCCACAACTCGCAACCATCTTAACTAGCTAGTTGCCCTCACGTCCTCACGTGCAGGTTTTAGCCAGGAGCTACATTCCAATCACGCTTGGAGGTTCTAGAGGCTTACAATTAAATGGCCCTTTCTTGCGCCATGACCATTGGTATGTTGGGCTCGACAGTCGACTCACATTCATTCTTTCGCTAATGTGCAATAGAAAGGAATATTAAGAATAAAATAAAAAGAAAAACACACAATTGATCTTTTATCTAATCTTCTCTATGCTAACAATTACATACTTCTCTCACCGCACAGCGGCACCAGCCGCTGCTGCTCTCAGATCGCCAAATTACCGAGTACTAACCAGCTGCAGACCATGATCATGCAGGGGTACCACTCACTTTTGTCTGATAGGGAACTAAGAATAGATCGGCGGGTTTTGAGTCAAACATGTTTGACGGATAGCCTCTGTGCCGTGCTGGCAGACAAGGTGCCGCCAGCGGGCAAAGCACCACCCTGCTCGTCTCCCCTATTCGCTGTACACACTCGGCGGCAACTTCTCAGTCATGTAGATTGTCGACCGTGTTGCCCTTGGGGGCCGTCCTGGGGCGATGGCCTCCATGAAACTCTGCCTTCGGCTGACCCTGACACTCTTCCGCAGCCCTGGATTCTGGTTGCTCGGTTCTTCCATGATGGCCCCGTCATGCTCTGCAGAACCGAGGTGAAACATGGCGATAAGCGGTCCCTTCTTGCCGCCGGAACCACCTTGGGAGCTCAGAAGCTCGTAGCGGACGCCCATCTTGTGAATCTCTCGCATGACCTCGCCCGCCGTCCACGACTGGGGCTCGCCGCGCACGGAGTAGTCTCCCGGCCCACTGGACCCGTTGGGGATGTGGAAGAGTAGGTCGATGCGAAAGTACGCGTACGCGGCGACGGTGAAGATCTCCAGCATGAAGCCCGTCGTGTAGAACGCGACCTTGGTGAACAGCGGGGACATGGCCGCGACGCTCTCCGGGTTCGCGATCGCCGCAATCTTCACGGCCATGCCGACCATCAGCGTGGTCGCGCTGAAGACGACCAGGCTCGCCTTGCGGGACAGGTCGCCCTCGCCAAACTGCTCGGGTGGCGGGTGCGGCGCGGCGCCGGCGAGGAAGATCCACAGCAGCGGCATGGCGACCAGCATCATGTTCCAGGAGGCGCCAAAGGTGAGTACGATCTCGGCGGCCTCTAGCCGGACGGGCCGCCCGACGCTGAAGAAGCTGAAGGAGGTGGCGATGACGTTCATAATGATGACGGCGGGGACGGAGAAGATCAGGAACAGGGAGATGTAGCTGAAGGCGGGCCTCCAGGCAAAACCGGGGTGCATGGCGCGGACGATGCGCTGTGCGAGGAACAAGTTGACAGCAAATATGACGGCGGCGCTGAAGACGTGTTAAAAAAGTGGCATGCAAGGGGATAATGCGAGAGAGTAGCTTACCCGCCGTTTTGAAAGATGGTTGCCGCCAGGACAACACCGCGAGGACTGGAAAATGCCCAGACGATGCGGAAGATGCAGGTCATGACCCGGACCATGCAAAAGTCAAACATGAGATCCGAGAGGAGAAATTTGTGGCCACGTTTGGCATTTGCTCGGTAGATGGAGATGTGCGTGATGGCACCGAGAGCGAAGAGGATGAGGAATATCGCCGTGATGAGAACATCCTCGGTGGCTTTCGGAATGCCTCCCGGGAACGGCCCCTTGGCAGGATCTGGCTCTGCACTCTGTTTCTGGCCGACTGTGGCCTTTCCAGCTTGACGTCCCGCAGTTTCTGCGTCTGGATTTGTAGTTGCCAGAGCAGCCTCAGCCATAGCCGTAGCCTTGGTGGTTGGAGTCGCTGTTGCGCGTGCACTGGCTATACCTGCTGTATCCGTAGCCGCGGTTGTCGTCTGAGGGGTTGGTGAGATGGTCAGATGCAGCCTCATAGAGGTGTCCAGCAGGGCGTCGAGCGGGTTGATCATGGTAAGCGGCGGCGTGATGGATGAATTGGCCGTCATGTTGGTGAGGAAAGCCCGGGAGCCCGGGTCGACAGGGAAACACATGAACAAGTTGGTTGGCGCGGGGGCTGCTGAGGCTGACAATGACGCAGAGCTCGTCAGATTCTGCGAGAGAGCATCACTCGCACCACTGAAGATGGGAGACATATTGCTGGGTGTTGTGCTCTGCAGTTGGAAGGAAGTCAAACAGCGCGCCGGCGCGTCACGGCCAAGTTGATGGCGACCGTCCCGATCAACAGGAGGGGAATCGACAATTGTAGTCAGCGGGATTTGTTGTAAGAAGACGGTGAGATGCTATGTATAGAACAGAGGTGCAGAGTTTATCAGCATCACAGCCCCCTTTGGAAATACATAGATATGCAGGTAGGTGGCGATGGACTGCACGGATGAGGGTCGAGCGGCAGTGGCTAGGGTTGGTTGTGTTGGCCGGAGGTTGTTCGGGTCAAAGGGCACCCGTTTCTCAGCCCCTAAATCTCGATGTCAACGTAACTCGAGTAAGGCTGAGTTCATCGGCAGCAAGAGCCGCGGTGCCGTGATATGTATGATTGATTCCTGGGAGCGAGTACTCCGGGCCGAGACCAGTTTCGCATGCGGCTTACAAGGGAGCCCCAGGAAAATACCACCCAAGGTAGGCTCCGGGAATACCTTTCAATAATTTTAGTGACCGAGCGCAGAGACTATTGGAAGAGAATGCGTATGTTTTTTTATCTGCCGTTACAGGTTTATACGAACATTGTTTTATGGGAAGCTGAAGATGTTACACATTCTACCCGACGTGTCCAGGGGGGTCGCAGCCTTACAGCTACTTACAGACCCGGGTATTACGCACTGTCGCTCGAGCAAGACATTTGTCTAGGGTTACTCCGGGCCGAGTTGTCCACCTATACGAGTCGAGTCAGGCAAAAAGTCTCAACGACGCGTCATCTGGACGTCAAGTTTGCCCGGTGGGTGGTGGAAGGAAGGAAGGAAGGAATGATGGATGAATGTATGGATGGATGGATGGAATGAGCCAAGTCACCCCTTGCCTGCCGACTGATACGGCACGGGACACCTTGTTTACTCCAGTTACACCGAGTCTCGTTGATTGAGACACTGCCATCGGGGGTAGTACCAAAATCATGCCCGCCTCTGAACTACCTCGAGCCCATGAGAATCTATAAATTGCCCGTGTTCAACCACATCTGCTTCCATCACATGTGTCAGTTCATATTCACCAGCTAGCTTTATACCTCTGATACCAACTTACAAGCCCAAATACGAGAATAGTTCAACACCAGCCCACCAACATGATCTCTACTACCCCCGCCGAGGCGGGTGAGTCAGCCGATCTGTTGATCTTTGGAGACCTCACAGCGAGCTTCGATGTAGAGCTTCGACGCTTGCTTCATGTCAGAGGAAACGAGGCGATGACTTCCTTCTTTGAGCGCGTGGCCTTGCGCCTTCGACAGGAGCTGGGTCGGCAGCCATCAGCCATACAAAACATGTTCCCCCGCTTCACAACTCTCATTGACCTGGTGTCTGGATTCGGTGACAAGATGGACGGAGAGCCAGTCATGCAGTTTTTCCTAATGACGGTCTGCCAGTTGGCCAAGTTTATCCAGTAAGTCTTACACAACGAACGACCTCCCGTTACATCGGATCGTGGCTCTCTCTAATGCTTCATCTTGTAGCTTTGCCTCGGGGAGACCTTTTCCATCACCGCAAAATACCTACCTCCTTGGCATTTGCACCGGCTCGTTTGCTGCTTCTGCCATTTGCGTCTCTCAGTCCGTGCCCCAGGTTGTCGTGGCCGGAGTAGAGGCTACCATGGCCGCTTTCCGAACAGCGCTTCGCTCAGTGCTGCAAAGAGACATGATCACCACGGCCGGGAACAAGAACTGGTCTGCTGTGGTTTCGCGCGATAAGCCAGTGAATGACTTGATCGTCAAGTTTACGAACGACAATGTGGGTTCCTCCTCACGCGCCTTTTCCATGGGCAACGCCATGACGATGCTGACTCTCCAGAAGCCCTACCATGGCAAGCTATCCAATCTCTATATAAGTGCCACGACACCATTCAACGCTACCGTCAGCGGTCCCCCCGATTCATTGAACGATTTCTTTGCGCGGAATAACCTCGCACAGCATCGACTACCCATTGAGTCACCGTTTCATGCTCCCCACATCTTCCATGAAGCTGAAGTTGAATCTGTCCTGGAGGGTTTCCCGGCGGATGCACTCCACGAGTACAAACCTCGGATCCCCATCATCTCAGGCTCTACGGGAGGGTTGATTGATGCAGCCGACTTCAAGAGTCTGTTGCGAACGGCCAGCACCAGTGTGTTGCGAGAAATGGTTGAATGGGAGAAGATCCTCGCCACTCTTTCTGCGGCTTTGGGCGTGCGAAAGGTGGGAAAATGCAACGTCTACCCATTCTACTACAATAGCACCTCGCTCTTGTCTTCACACCTGACTCATGAGGCAAGCATGGAGGTCGCTGTGCATAACATGATCGGGGCGCTTCCTGCGCAGCAACCGATCAGGCCTACAGGCCGACTTGACCAGAGCAAGATTGCCGTGATCGGCTATTCCGGTCGATTCCCTGAAGCGACGTCCAACGACGAGTTTTGGAATCTTCTCCGAGCTGGTCGTGACGTCCACCGCACCATCCCCGAGGATCGATTTAACTGGGAAACATACCACGACCCGACGGGGAAGAAGAGAAACACGAGCAAGGTCAAGCATGGCTGCTTCATCAACGAGCCCGGGCTGTTCGACACGCAGTTCTTCAACATGTCGCCCCGCGAAGCAAACAGTACCGATCCAGCACACAGGCTCGCAATCACGGCTACCTACGAGGCAATGGAGATGGCCGGCATGGTGCCCAACAGGACTCCCTCGACACAGCAAGATCGCATCGGAGTCTTTTTTGGCGTCACAAGTGATGACTGGCGAGAGGTCAATAGCAGCCAGGACGTTGACACTTACTTCATCCCCGGGGGGGTCAGAGCCTTTATGCCTGGACGGATCAGGTATGTACAGTCGATGAATGCTGCAGGAGGGCAGGAGTACACGGGACGTTCTCTATTGACACAGTGTAGTTACTTTTTCAGGTTCTCCGGCCCCAGCCTCTGCATTGATACGGCCTGCTCATCCAGCTTTGCCGCCATTCAGTCGGCCTGTGGCTACTTGCTGAGAGGCGAGTGCGATACTGCGGTTGCGGGCGGCACGAATGTCCTCACCAACCCGGACATCTTTACTGGTTTGGATCGTGGTCATTTTCTGGCCAAGTCTGGTAGGTCCTACTCACATTACATGCTGGTACAATCTCCAAGAGACCGTTCAAGCTGACCGGTCACCCTGACAAAAGGCAACTGCAACACCTTTGATGACGAGGCTTCCGGATACTGCCGGGCCGAAGGTGTCGGCGCGGTGATCCTCAAGCGTCTGGAAGATGCCCTCGAGGACCAAGACCCGATCTTCGGCGTCATCGCCGGATCCAACACCAACCACTGCGGCCAGACAGACTCAATCACTCGACCTCACGAGGGGGACCAAGTCTCCGTCTTCAAGCGCGTCCTGCGATACCAAGGCGTCGACCCCAACGACATCAGCTACGTGGAGATGCACGGCACCGGAACGCAGGCCGGCGACGCCACGGAGATGCGTTCCGTGCTCTCCGTGTTCCTCCCCGACCAGCGGCGCGGTGCCGACCGGCCTCTGTATTTGGGCTCAGCAAAGGCCAACGTTGGACATTCTGAATCAGCGTCCGGCGTGGTGTCCCTGATCAAGGCGCTGATGATGATGAAGAATAACGAGATACCGCCGCACTGCGGCATCAAGACGCGCATCAACAGGAACTACCCGACGGACCTTGCCCAGCGCAACGTCCGCATCGCCTCCAGGCCCACACCCTGGCGGCGGGAGGATTCCGCCGGTGGAACGAGGAGGATGTTTTTGAACAACTTCAGCGCGGCTGGCGGCAACACTGCAATCCTCCTGGAAGATGCCCCGAGTCCGCAGGAAGATACCGTGCACTCTCAGGGGCAGAGAGAGCGTGGCACGTACTTGGTCGCGGTCACGGCGAAATCCGCAAAGTCTCTCGCTGCTAATCTGGAGCGCTTGGTGTCGTTCCTGGAAGAGAACCCCTCCTGCTCTCTCCCAGCGCTCTCTTACACGACCACGGCCAGGCGGATCCATCACGGCTACCGGGTCGCCTTCTCCGGTGCTTCCATCGCCGCTGTTCTGCAGGAGCTCAAGCTGCGGGCTCAGTCCCAGTCTCAGGTTCAAGTCCCCAGGCGGCCATCACCCAGAGCACCAAAGGTCGCCTTCGTCTTCACAGGACAGGGCAATCTCTATACAAGCATGGGCCGGGAGCTATACGAGACCGTCCCCAGCTTTCGCGAGGACCTGGTTCAGTTCAACAACATGGCGCAGCAGCATGGCTTCCCGCCATTTCTTCCTCTCATCGACGGTTCCGTCCCGAGCCTCGAGGGCGTGGAGACATGTGTAGGCCACCTGGCCCTGGCATGCCTGCAGATGGCACTGAGCCGGCTTTGGAATACCTGGAACGTCCGCCCAAGCGTGGTCGTGGGCCACAGCCTGGGAGAATATGCGGCACTCTTCGCAGCTGGCGTCATCAGTGCCAGCGACGCCATCCTCTTGGTAGGCACGAGAGCAACGTTGCTGACGAGACATTGCACCCCCGGCACTCACGGCATGATGGCCATCAAGGCAGCCAAGGACAGCGTCTTGCCCCTGCTGGCAGATTCACCTTGCGAGATTACGTGCATCAATCAACCAGGCGGGACTGTCGTCGGGGGAGAGAAGCAGGAACTTGATAAGCTCGCGACCAAGGTCCAGGCGCTGGGCTACTCATTCGTACCGCTGGACATTCCATTTTCCTTCCACACTTCCCAGGTCGATCCTATCCTTGCCGAGTTTCAAAAGGCTGCGCAGAATGTCCAGTATTCTTCCCCAAACATCCCCATCCTGTCTCCGCTGCTCGGCCGTGTCATTCAAGATGGGGAGGCCTTTGACGGAGACTACCTTGTCCGAGCATGCCGCGGCGTGGTCAACTTCCAAGGCGCGCTGGAAGCTGCCAGGCTTGCCTCCATCGTCGATCAAGACACCATCTGGCTGGAGATGGGCTCGCATCCGGCCTGCTCTGGAATGATCAAGGGGACGTTGGGCCCCCAATCGACCACTCTTGCATGCGTCCGGAACTCGAAGTCACCATGGTCCTGCATCGTCTCGGCCCTTGAGCCCATGTACATCCAGGGCCTGGACATTGACTGGAACAACTTCCACCGAGACTCTGGCGAGTCTCACCAGGTCATCCAACTGCCGCGCTACAGCTGGGACCTGAAGAACTACTGGATTGCCTACAAGAATGACTGGCTCCTTACCAAGGGAGATTGCTGCTCCGGTACTGCCAAGAATGTGCAAGGAGCGGTAACCAATTCAGTTGCAGCTGCGGCTCGATATATTTCACCTTCAATTCAGCGCGTGCTGCAGGAAAGCCACACGCCCTCGCGGTCTACCATCCTGGCCGAGTCGGATCTATTCGACACTAGGCTGGTACATGTTCTCCGCGGGCACAAGGTGAATGGAGTGGCGCTGTGTCCATCGGTAAGTTGCTGCTGTGACGGGCCTGTGCCATGTTTACGATCAATGAGACTGACTTTCTGCAGAGTCTGTACGGTGACGTTGCTCTAACCGTAGGAAAAGCCCTTGTTGAAGGATGTGTTTCAGCCCACTTCACGGGCCTTGACGTTTGCGACGTCAAGGTCGACCGCCCTCTGATTGCCCATCCGTCGGAGACGTCCTGTCTATTCCGCGTCTCGGCCACGGCTGATTGGGCCTCGCAACTCATATCCGTCTCCATCTACAGCGTTGATCAGGCTGGCAATACGACGGCACACCATGCCAAGGCCAACGTCCGCTTGTCCGTCGACACGACCGCCTGGCTTGCCGAGTGGAACACGGTGGCTTATCTTATTCGCGGTCGGATTGCTTCTCTCGAGCGTGGTGTTGCTAGCGGCAACAGCCATAAGCTGAAGCGCTCCATGGTCTACAAGCTCTTTACTTCCATCGTCGACTACAGCAGCGAGTATCAGGGCATGCAGGAGGTTATCCTTGACAGTGAGGAGCTCGAAGCGGCGGCAAAGGTGTCCTTCCGCGTGGGTAAGCAGGGATTCTACATGAACCCGCATTGGATCGACAGCCTGGGCCACCTGGCCGGGTTCATCATGAACGGCAATGAATACTCGCAGTCTGACCAGCAAGTCTTCATCAATCACGGCTGGAGTCGCCTACGGTTCGGCGAGATTCCTCGCGAGGGCAAAGTCTACACCACGTACAACAAGATGCAGCTTGTAGAGAACAAGCTCTATGCTGGTGACACATATGTTCTGGATGGAGATCGTATCATTGCCATGTTTGATAGAGTCGCGGTGAGTCTTGCATGCCAAGTAACCCAACCATTCAACATCCAACACTACTAACGTTCTGCAGTTCCAAGCAGTCCCGCGCAAGATCATCGGCAAACTTTTACCCAATACAAACGACACGGCACCTGTGCCCAGCATCAAGAGACACACGCCTCCCAGCAAGGAGACGTGGCCGGCCGCTGCCCGCGCTGCTCCGGCACCAGTCCAAAGCCACACTCGGCGTCCGAGTGCAACGCCCCCTTCGGGAGACTTGGACTTCCCTCGCGTCTTGACAATCATCGCGGAGGAGGTGGGAATCGCGCCGACGGAGCTACAGCCCGACATCCAACTCGTCGACTTCGGCCTCGACTCACTGCTTTCGCTGACAATCTCCTCGCGCATCAACGACGAAATGGGGCTAGACTTGCCGTCGACGCTCTTCGCGGAACATCCAACAGTCAAGGACCTGCAGTCATACTTTGCGGCGGAGGGATGTGTTCCTAGAGAGACGCCGGAGCTTACATCATACAACTCCGATGATGAATCGTCAGACTCTACCGTCGCAGCCGACGAATTCCCTCCCGCCGACACCGGAGCCGTGACGGCCAGGATCCGCCAAGCAATCGCCGACGAGACGGGGATACCGGTCGACGAGCTCGAGTCTGCAGCCTGTCTTGCAGATCTTGGAGTCGATTCGCTGCTCAGCCTCACCATCGCAGACTCGCTCACCGAGGCTCTTGGTGCCGAGGTGTCTAGCGAGCTCCTGCTCGAGAGCAGAACCCTGAAGGACTTGGAGGCCACGTTAGGCAAGGAATTGGGCTGGAACGCTCCCGAGCTCTCTGGCATAAGCGACATTGGCACACTCAAGCCCTCGACATCAATCATCGTTAGTCCCCCAAAGGTGGTGGACCCAATCGTCGCCAACGAGCCGCATGCAACCTCCATCCTTCTCCGGCGCGCGAGCACCCCAGTCGCTAACCGTGTCCTGTTCTTGCTCCCAGACGGATCCGGCTCGGCCGCTTCGTACGCCTCGCTCGCCAAGCTGGATGCCGGCGTGAAAGTCTACGGAGTGAACTGTCCGTGGCGAACCAACCCGGAACAGATGACCCGACTGGGTGTGACGACGCACCAGGTCGTCGCCAAGTACGTTGCCGAAATCCGACGCAACCAACCCCACGGCCCCTACTATCTCGGCGGGTGGTCCGCCGGGGGCCTCTTCGCTTTCGAGGCGACCCGCGAGCTCATGGCCGCCGGCGAGGTCGTCGAGAAGCTACTGCTGATCGACGCACCGAACCCCATCGGCCTCGAGAACCCGCCCTCGCGGATGTTTGACTTTTTCGAGAGCGCCGGCGTCTTCGGCAAGATGACTGGCGGCAAGGTGGTGCCCAAGTGGCTGCGCCACCACTTCGACTCGACGGTGAACATGCTGGATGGCTACGTCCCCAGGCCGCTTCCCGGCGCGCCGCCATCGGTGGTCATCTACGCCCGGGACGGCATTTGCAAGGGCCCGGACGCGCCGCAGATGGAGACGGCGGCGGACGACCCGCGCGAGATGCTCTGGCTGCTGCGCGACCGGACCGACTTCTCGGCCGCCGGCTGGGCGTCGCTGCTCGGGCGCGACCGGATGAAGGTGCACGTGCTGAGCGACGTGAATCACTTTTCCATGATGGACGAGGGGCCGCGCATGGAGGAGATGCGAGGATATATTCGGGGGGATTTTTTGGATTTGTAATGCCTCTCAGTTTAGTTGTTTAATATCTCTATAGAATGAAGTACCACCAAGAGATTGTCATGTTCAACCACGTCCTCCGCACAACAAGAGAAGCTCCCATAGTCACACAGAAGAAGAAAAAAAGACGAAAAAGTAAAAAGAGCAAAAAAACATACAACAGCCGGTGTTCGCTGGTCGTCACCGACCCAACTACTAATCTGCCGATTAACAGCTTGTCTATGGGGGAGCAGACGGGACCCCGAATTCTCTGTTATCTATGGTCGTATGTGCCAGCTTTTCCTCAATCACCGCATATAACCAATTTGTTGTCTAGGTTTACTAGAATCTCGCGGCGCGACAGAGTCGGGGCAGAATAGGACTCAAGGAAATGGCGTATCAGGGTCGCGAATGGTATCGGAAAGCCATGCCGCAAGACACACCCTCGCAAGCCGCTCCATCTCGGCCCGGGCTGCGTCAGGAAGACATGGCACTTTAGGTGTATGGACTCATGCTAGAACTTGCAAGAGGAAGACTCTAGGACCCAAATCGACAGCCACAAGCACAGTTGGAAGAATCACAAGGGTACTTTTCAGACTCTTTTATGCAGGCTACACCAAGTGAACCAGATAGTGTGCCGATCGCGGGCATAATCCCGTAACTACAACGGGTGATCAGATGACCGTTTGTACACTGGCCGGAAACTAACACGCCCGCAGTCAGCAATCGGTCTGAATCCCAGTGGATAAGTAACGTATGTATGTAGGCTGCCTGTTAGTTGTCTATGAACATGGCTGGCCACCCCGATCGTCGCTGTATTGTCAATTTATCCTCCCAACAAGACAAAAACAGTCCAGACTTTCGCTCCAACTCGTCAAGGGTCAAGAAGAGTCCCTAAATGTACCGATATCCTGAACTTGTAAATGTTACGATATCCCCATCTTTTAACATCCAGCTCCATTCAGCTCCCAAAGAACCAGGCCACTGCTGGGCCACGATGATGGTCCTGGCGCCGGCTTCTGGAATCGACTTCTCCATGTCTAATAATAAGGTACGGTCACAGGAGTGTGCCAATTGCTTGGCCATGATGACCGGGGGCTTATGCATGCGCTTTCGCGAGACATGGGGATCAAGTGTGTATAAGTGTGAGACCAGTTGGGTCCATGACCCCGTGGGACGGGATATGCATAAAATGTGTGACCACCCTCCCTTACCAAAATGCTCCTGCTTCCCTTCTGCTCTTGTTGAGATGCGACGCCACTACTAACTAACCCAATAATCGCAGTAACACCAACACCACCAAAAGACTACAATGACAACCTCGTTTACATCATTCCTCATTGTAGCCCTCGCGCCGCTGTCGAGCATTGTGCGATCGAGGACGATCTGGTGCAGCTGTCGACGAGGCTGCACGAGGTCTTTGCAACGGTCGGTTTCGCCTACTTGATCAATGCGCCGCTGTCATTTGACCACGATGCTGTTTTCGGCATGGCAATGGACTTTTTCCGCCTCCCCGAGGAGACCAAGATGAGCGTGGCCAAGAAGACGTTTCGCAAGGCCAACGCAAACACCTACAGATGGCAAGTCTGTCTCTTTTGCATACACAACACGCGCACAACGGCCCCGGACTTCTGACTAACAAGATTCGGACATGCTAGATACTTCCCTGTGCAACCCGGCGCTGATTCTCAGAACCTCAAGTCCGGGTTTGAGCTCGGCCCGTCACATCGGCTGCCTGCTTCGTCGCGGCCGTCCAGCTCGCCCTTCATCCTCACCGAGCCCAACTGCTTCCCATCCTCGCCGCAGTTTACCTCGCGCGAAGCGTCTCGAGACCCTGTACGCGGAGCTCTCCTCCCTGTCCAGCACGCTCCTCGCGCTGCTCGCCTCGTCGCTCGCGGCAAGAACCCGGCGTCGTTCACCTCCATCCTGCGCAACAGCGTCTCGACGCTGCGCCTGCTGCGCTACTCCCGGCCACGGCGGGCCCAACACATCGTCCCCTTCCGAAAAAGAAGAAAGGCTGAGCTGCACGCCGCACACCGACTCGGGGCTGCTGACGCTGCTTCACTAGGACGCGACGGGCGGGCTGGAGGCGCGCAACGCCGAGGGCGCCTGGATCCCGGCGCCGTACGTGCCCGGCAGCGTCGTGGTCAACGTCGGCGACCTGCTGGCGAGGATGAGCGGCCGGTGGTTCGTGGCGACGATGCACCGCGTGCGCAGCACGAGCAAGGAGCGCTTCAGCATGCCCTTCTTCTCGGAGCCGGGCGTGGATGCCATGGTCGGGGAGCGCGGCAGGGAGGTCCGGTACGAGGAGTTTGTGCTCAACAAGATGGGCACCTGGGTCGAGTTTCAGGACGAGATGGAGAAGACGGAGATTATGAGCACGGTCAGCGCTAGCTCCGAGGTGCATGCCTATTAAAAAGACAAGTTTATCAGGAACAATTGTACGAGACACGGGCTGATGTGGCCCGGTCACGATGTGAGAATACAAGGAAATTGTCCTTTTTCGATCGCTTTTTGCAGGTCATTTAGGAATGAAACGCTCACAAACAGCTCCTATTAAAAGCCAGAGCCTGCTTGCTGGCTCATGCATGACCTTGCAAGACTCCCTTCGAGAGAGCAGTCCTTTTGCTTGCATCGGGGAGGCATGAGAATGAACTCGACGACCCGCCTCCCTCGACAAACTAGACTAAGTTTACCAGGAACTAACCACTTGGCTTGGTGTCCGAAACAAACGCCATCATCGGGCGGGAGTCCGTTGGCGCCTTGGCTCTGTTCAGCAGGATGGACGAGAGCTTTCCGGCTTCGGCTTCGCCTTGCGGCCGGGGTCGGAGGTCGGACCCGTTCTCAATCGGTGCAACGGCTTCGTGGTAGGCTTCAAGGTTATCTTTTTTTTTAAAAAAAATCTATTCAGACACGAGGTAGATCAGTCAGCCGATCTGCAGCCAGCGTGGAGACTGGCACGCATCTACCAGTAGAGGCATCTCTGTAGAAGTGTGCAGGAAAGCTTAGGTCCGGCCATTATCAAGAGTAAATTCAGGTGAAGCTATGTATGTAGCTTGTGTACTGAATCATGCAACTAAGCGCAAACAATAACTCTACCATCCGCCCCGTCTTTTATTCTTTTAATTAGTTTTTCGAGCAATTTACTATTGTTTTTCCTTCATCTGCCGTACTGTGCTTCAGTGTTAGCTCCGTGTGATCTCTGTGCGTGTGAATGAAACTGACTGAAGTGACTATGCTGGGAACAAGGTTGGGGGCGACTGTAGTTGTGGAAGCTTCCGCCTTTAGTTTATCAGAGCAAATAAAACCGCGACTTTCAACCAAGTCACTTTGGCCGAGTGGTTAAGGCGGTGCCCTGCTAACATAGTTTGTAAGGCATTACGTTCGCGTGCGTAGGTTCGAATCCTGCAGGTGACGGATCTATTTTTTGCCATCTCTCTCCTTTGACACGAGGAGTATTTCTTTTTAAGTGCTCGTAGCTACCCTATATACACGAGTGATGAAAGTTGTATGACGTTCTGCTGTTTATATTTATTACCTGTCTGAATGCGCTTACACGCTTACTGGAAAGTACTCCCAACTGGAAAGTAGCCAATTGTAACAAGCACCACACTCTATAGTATGCCACAAGATATAAAAGAGTCTCGTATCCCCCAGCATAGTATAGAAATTATTCGTCGGGCGTCTGTTTCTACTCTCGTAGCGACTCTAGCTAGCGTAATGGCTTCACCTAAGCTATTGTTAGGATTGCAAGTATCCCAAGCAGAAAACAAAGATAGAAGGGGCTTGATCGATCAAGTATTTGGGGGCGTGCAAACGGTCACGTAGTACGGCACCCAGCGTGCGCTGAGATGGCTGACTTCCAGGTGCACGAGGTACTGAGTGTGACTCGTATTGTGCTTATTCATTCATTCTATCTGACTAGGAAGAGTTATTGAACCATAGTAAGAAATAGAGTAGTGAACAGAATAGTGCAAAGGAAAGCTAAGTACCATGGGAATCTAGCACTAAAAACGGCAACGCAATCAACTATATCAGACAACTAAAACAGCGCAATCAATTACCACAGTCCCGGGCACTGCCGGGGCATCGTCAACGCGCTGTCTGGCGTAACCATGCCAATGCCTTATTAACGTTTTCTTGCACGAACACGTACCGCAAGAGCCAGCAGGGCGACTTTGCGCGAGTTGCTGGATGGCCAGATTAGGAGAGCGCTGCAGTCTCCCCTCTCACATGAGCACTGGCTGCATCGAACAAGAGAAAGATCCTGGGAGATCTCAGGGCCCCCGTCTCGCCACCTTTCCGGACCGACCCAAGAATTACGCTCACGGCATACTGGTAGGCCGACTTGACCTTTGCGTACTACAAGGAATTAATGGTAGGTAGCTGAAGCTCAACACAGTGCTCGACGTTGAGTTGGTACAGGTGCATCGTAGGTACTTTGGATCAATGGCTGATACAAGTACACAGATGTCCTGTTAATGGCTGATGGCCTCTTATCAATAGCTGATCTCTTATCAATAGCTAATGCCCCTCGGCAATGGCTGATGCAAAAAGTCGAGTTAGGCGAAGCAGGCAAAAAAATCGTACGACACCTGCAGGATTCGAACCTACGCACGCGAACGTAATGCCTTACAAACTATGCTAGCAGGGCACCGCCTTAACCACTCGGCCAAAGTGTCAATTGATGTAGATAGTATCGCTAATTTGATATAATAGTCTCTATTCTTCCTCATCACGCTGACCAGCTGGCTTACCCTGGATTGCGTTTACGAACAGAGGTACAAACATCGTAACTATCTTGTGCTGGTTTTGAGTTCGTTTTCTCTCTTTAAAGAAGAATAGCCTCTCTTGAGTGTAAGAACGCACAACCATTAATCTTCTTCGTCAACGCTTTCCTGTGAAGCCGCGCAGCATTTTCGCAATGGCATTCCACGACGACAAACGCTGGAGGTGCTATGGACTGGTCCAAGCCATAGGCATGCGCTTCTGCGGAGCCCATGACTCTGAGGTTAGGCAAAGTATCGGAGAGGTTGCTCACATGGTATGCAGACTGAATCCCTCGAATTCTGTACAGACATCGATAGCCAACTCTCCAAAAGGCGTCTCGAACAAGTGATCAGCCAAAATATAATGTTTCGCCAAACCCGAAGAACGAATGCATCCGGCTAGTTATGACCAGAAAACGCCAACTGCCCGTGTCTCTTATAGCCCTTTTGCTATGGAAGTCTAGCAATGCTACACTGAAATCCCGCGGCGCGCACCGAGAAGCAGTATACACAGTCACGGGGTATAATAACGAGAGTGTAAGAGTGATAATGCCAGATTCTAGTTTACAGGTGTCATCTCATCTAGCTATTTCGGAGGCTGCCAATGCTGTGAACTGCTTTGGCTTCTTTGACAGTTGCCCTCGCTCTCCACTTAAGTGAAGGAGCCACCAGTGAGAAGAATGACTTGACCTACAACATGTTAGTAACGTTGCTCACTCAAAGAGATGACACTGGAGGCCACGAACCGTTGACCCATTCGCTATCAGCGTGTGCCAGGAAGGCGACGACGCGCGCAATGTCCTGGGGCACGGCAACCCTCTTCAGAGGACAGCAACCAGCCAAGCCCTTGTCGATCTCTGCCATGGACGAAGAGGGTGTTGCCCCCGGCGAGTAGCGCCAGGCGTTTCTACACACGCCGCTGTCAGCCAAGTCCCCAATAAGCGAGTTGGAGCATTCAACTTACTCGTCATACATGTCGGTCTTGACGCCGCCCGGGGCGATCGCGTTGACGGTGATTTGCTTGTGACCGCAGTCGACCGCGAAGCTGCGCGTAAAGCCCTCGACCGCCGCCTTGCTGCCCGCGTAGAGCGCGTGGTTGCCGATCCCGGACATGGTCGCCGCCACGGACGACGTGAAGATGATGCGGCCGCCGTTCTGCAGGTTCTTGTACGCGTGCTGGGCGACGAAGAACTGCGCGCGCGTGTTGAGGTTGAAGACGCGGTCGTAGTCCTCCTCGGTGACCTGGTCCTCCGGCTTGAAGACCTCGGTACCCGAGTTGGATACGACGACGTCAAGGCGGCCAAAGTGCTGCAGCGCCTCGTTGAAGAGCCGCGTGACCTCGGACACCTTGGAGACGTCGGCCTTGATGGCGACAGCGCGGCTGCCGGCCTTTTCAATCTCCGCGACGACCTCGGCGGCGGCCTTCTCGGAGCTGCCGTAGTTGACGACGACGGAGGCTCCTCGTTGGCCCAGCTCGAGGGCGATGCCACGTCCGATGCCTCGACCGGCTCCGGTGATGAGGGCCACTTTGCCCTGAAGAGTGTATGCGAGACGGTTGGTAGAACCCATTGGGGATAACTGAGAGGTTTATGATGTGAGTGTGTTGATGTCTTTTGAGGTGATGGCTGTTCTTGTATGGAGTGTTCTGATCTTTGTTCGGGCTGAGGGGATGTTGGCTTTTTAAGTCCTCCTCCTTGATTCAGAGGCCTACATTGTTCTTGGGATGGAGCCTGAACAGCAACAGTGCGCAGCGGCCTTGCGCGCCAACGGAGTCGGGTCGTTTTCGAGGGATAGACGCGAATGGTTTGGCCATCGAAGAAATAGCACATTCCTTCACAAAGTGCCACTACAGCAAAGTGAGTGTAACTGTTTCGCCACGCAAACGAAACAGACCGCGAACACAAGGTGTCTCGCGCTTCGTCCTCGCCTCTGTGCAGCTTGATCCGCTTCGCCAGCACAACCGGGAACGGCTCTGAGTCGTTCCCCATTGATAAGCAGCACAGAGCAATTAGTAACTCTTCGGGAGAATTGGCAACATGAAATGCACCGAGCAGACTTGAGCCGACCAGATGATTCGCTGAGTAGGTGCCAGGAAGAGCGGGTGTTGAGTCAGGCAGATAAGAAGCAGAGAGTATGATGAGCGAAAATAGCCTGAGCTGTTATGCCGAACAGATGATGAGCTCATCAAATAATAATTCTTCTAAGCATCTAATCAGAGAGCTTCCATAATTTATGAAACGTGAAGCGTCTTAGCACCGACAGCCATGCTGGTTAAAGTGGCATCAGAGCGGGTTGGGCTAGAAGTGCGTTGATGGACGGGACGTTTATTTTCATCGGCTCATCAAGCCGATCGGGTCATTACCAGTCCGTGCGGCCCGCGCGCTTGGAAACGGACACCCCAGGGACTTAGGATTAAAGCGAACTCCGAAAAGCGAAAAGGCGACGCAGCGTTCCGAAACAGAGGCTGGCAGTGCGACCGCACTGACAGGCAGTGTCTATCCTGCACATGCTTACTCCACGTATCAGGTGAAGGGGAGTTGGGAGCAAAACATGACGAGCCGAGCCGGAATCAAACGGCTGTACTTCTCCCGTCAATCTTCCATTTTTATGTTCTGCGACTCTTATAGATCATTTCCGTGGTGCTTGCGCAAGAAGATGGTAGAATGGAACTCATTTCACAACTCAAGGTGGCGTGGAGTGTCCAAATTGAAATAGTGATATAAAGATGAGTATAGATTTTCCTAATTTTCCCTGATAGTTACGGTGAAGCAAGAAAGCTCTTGAAACTGTGTTTCTATTCTGTACTGTACTTATAAAGGAGGCTATTAGTCTTTGAATGAGCCCTTGAACACCTTTTCAAAGTCATGCTCATTCCATCGAACCAACGGAGCTAGACCAGCAAACTTCCACACTCCGTCAACTTTGGTATAGAAGTGCTTGTTAGTCGCGTGGCTATGGCCCTGCAATTTGACCGTCTGCAAATCCGGTGCCGTGTAAACCTGGTGGGCGGCCCTCAACTGATGATATCCAACAATTTCAGTTTCGGAAATCCGCTCCCAGCGCGTCGCGCCGAGCAGATGCTGCGTCTTGACGCATTGATCACCGAGAAAGTCGTCGTTGGACACCATAGCTACGAAGTCGTCTGCCGGCATGGCTTCCCATACAGCCTTGCCAATCTTGGAGTAGTCAACGTAGAGCGTCGGAGCGACGATGCCACGCAGACGAGACCAGTCCTAGAGAAGTTAGTAAGTAGCTGTTGGATTGGAATGAAAGTTTTGGAGAGTTTTGTACTTTTGCGTCGTAACTATCTCCCCAGTCGAAGAGCAATGCCGATACATCAAGATAGTCTAAGTCGTGAGCGAGGGTAATGAACCCGATTGCTTCAAGTGCCGCTCACCCTGAAATGAAATGGCATTGGAAGAGCTTCTAGCTCTAAAATCAGCGGAGGGGGAAGTCATTTTGCCGTGGGTAGAATGTTGCCAACGGAGTGAGCATGTTGCGCAAGTGTCGAGGCGACAGAGCGTAGTTTTATAGGTGAAGGATTTCCTCTGGCATCATGTGGTGGTTATGCATCGGGCAGTTAGTCCACGAAACAGTGATTTGAGACGTGGAGCGAACTGATCGGGATTCATTGTACTACTTGATGGTTGATCGTATAATCAGCAAGGCTCGGGTCAACTATTCCGACGCTGAAGTTGCAGTGCGACTTGGTAAAACCACCCGGGCAAGAGGTCGGAAACTCCACGACGCCGACGAGACGTCTTTACCCATGTAATCGGGGCAGTGTCACACTGATTGGGGGAGTGAGATTGTCGAAGCCTGAAACTGGCTGGGATTTTCTAATCATGTCACAATTGATCCGAAGCTTGGAGAAACTGAACGTACCACCAAATCTAGATTTGGCTCTTATCGATCCCCCGAGAATGAGATTTTGCAAAAAAGTATCCTCTGTTGGACAAGGAGACTAGACGTGCGAGACAATCAGACTCCCGATGAAAGACTGTAATACTGCTACTCCAAGATGTTATGGGCGACCGAATCGACAGTACGAGGAGGAGTTACATGACGCCAAGCAATATCTGCAGTGGTGATGATGTTTTGGTTAGTCGATGAGCTCTATTTATAGGTACATAGGTACAGAGGTACATACATATGTACAACATGCACATACTGTACATAGGTGTTGTGGTGCTGAGGTTACCCTGGGGGGATTTCCAGCAGCAGGTTACTGCTGGGGGTCGTCATCGATCGACTGTTAAGCGTTGAGCTCTAGCCCGTGCTATTACTACGGCGAAGGCTGGGTCAAAGACCCTGTCCATAACAGTTGCATTTGGTTAATTGCGACCTAGATGCTTTGTTAATTTTCTAGCAATTTGGTGAAAGCAATCAGCCTGAGTGAGGTTGGGCAAGGAGGGCTATGTGCATAGCTTGAGTAGCCCTTCCCTTTACTATAGCTGACTACCTCTAAATTCACCAGCGAGATCCTGGGGGTGGCCCCGAAACGAGGTAATACACACAAAGACATCACGCGCAGTTTTGTACGACCTTTGGTTCGCCTCACAGACCATTGCTTTGTCGTCAGCCTTGTTCTAAGCACATCAAAAGGAGAGCCAGAGCCAGGCCAGCCTGTGTCGGGACAGCCAACCTCGAGGAAAGACTCCGACACCGCCATCACTCTACCAGTAAGTTAGATACAGCGTCATCACTCTAACTAACTAATCTGGTAGCCCAGTACCTGCAAACAGGCCCTGTTGTCGCGGCCCCCGCTGGACTTGGCTTCGTTTTAGCCCGCCCTTTCCTCCTAGACCCGGACCGGACTCACCTGGAACTCAACTGAACTCAACTGACTCTCCTCCCGTCCGTTCGGTCCATCCCATTTTATCCATCCTCTTCCACAATCTCAAGACGACATCATCGCTCAGCCGTTGCGCACCAATCATCACGGGATCCCAACTACCGCCTACTCGACACCCCGCCGCCAATTGGTTGGTGAATTGGCCAACGGTACTCGGCACATTCGCTGCTATATGTGTGGTAGCGAGCGCCCGCCACTTCGTCCCCAGCAAATCCATCTCGAGTGCAGCGCCTCCCATCACCGTCTTTTTGCTCTTTCCACCATTCCCACCATTCCCCCCACGGCCAGTGTCTCACCGCAACTGCAACGCTGCAACCGCATCATCTCCTTTATCCAGCCTATCCAGCGTTGCAACGAGCTGCCTCTCCCCCGACATCGCAGTGTCCTCTTTGGTCCACGTTTCCTGCAACCCGCAGCCCAATTTCGGCACCACCCCCCTCCTCTCGCCGCCCATCCAACCGAATAGCCCTGTCGACGCCTCCTTGCTGTGCTGTCAGCGCAGCCCTTTCAGCGAACCATGGCACGAGAAAGAGACGGGGACAGCGCATCTGCAGCCCCCGATGGCCAATCAAAGCATCGCGACCCCGACGCACACAGCGACATCTCTGCAGCTGCACACCAGCACCGTCATAAGCCGCAGCATCAAAAGCACCACCACGTCGGCGGCCGACTTCATGCCCGCGTCCCCTCCTCCAAGGTCCTGCACACAAAGTCGCACCAGCATGGTCAGGCCGCGCCCAGGTTAACTAGGCGCACAACCTCCCCCGGCGACCGCGAGTCCAATCGCCGCCCAAACTATCATCGCCGCGTCAATAGCGAAGCCAAGTTGTCGCGCGACACCTCCTCCGGCAACCTCCCCAAAAGCGCATCCCAGTCTAGTCTCAAGCGCAATCGATCCAGCATCGAAGTCTCTAAGCGCAACCGCTCTTCCGATAAGCTGCCGCGCAATACTAGCAGCTCAGCCGTCAACAAGCACAAACCCAATAAATCCCAGGTCACCTTCGACATTGGCGTCGATGATCCCGAAGACGAATGGGTCGATGCGAGCGGTTCCAATTCACCACACATGTCCAGAAAAAGCTCACTCCTCAACAGTGGGCAGTCTTCCCTGCAGCGGAACCCCGCGTCAACTGGCAATTCCAGACCACAGACGCCCAACAAGCCTACGCAGCCATTCCCAAATACTTCGCCCTCCGAGCAAGAGCGACTGCGCCACAAGGAATATCTTACCTCTCGCGTGCTGAAGCGCACTATGTCGCACGGCGCAACAACGCAGATGGCCACCCAAATGGCCCAGGCCAATCTCCCACGCCATTCTCCGGAATCAGACGTTCCCAATGCATCCCTCTCGACACCTGGCACCCAAGACGGCCTAATATCGAGATTTGTCGAGACTCCCGGATCAGGCATCATCAGCGAGGGCTCATTCTATCATCCTTCCACTGGCTCGCAGCCGCCACCAGTCTCTCCACGCGTCCATTCCTCTTCCAGCCTTTCACAAAACGGCTCAAAGCATCTGATCCCTGACATTGATGACAGCGCTCTTGTGCCGAAAGCGTCTGGACGCAGCACTGCTCCCAGGGCAGAGACCTCCCGGACACAACAAAAGTTGAATCTGCAGCGCCAGAGCTCCGCACTCGAACCTGGTCAGGCTGTTGGGGCTGTTGGGGGCGTTGCCGGGCCTTTGATTGGTATCACTGGGGCAGGTTACGACGGCGCCAGTAGCCGTGATCCACGCGTCAACAGGCTGATGGAAAGGACTGGCATGGAATATCTCGTGGTGCGAAGATGTCAGAACCCCATTGTCCGCTCGCTTAATCGTCTCAACCGTCTACCTGACCTTGAAAAGAGCAAGCGCATCCCTCGTCCTGCCACACCTCTTACTAACGGCAAAAGAACGGCAGCTGAAACATCGGGCCGGCATACACGTAACGTGAGCATGCCAGACTCGAGACCGACCGCAGCAGCGCCGAGACGGGTGGCGACTATACGGAGCAGCGGTGCGGGCTCCAGCTTCGAAGGGGATGACGCGGGCCGATTGAGCGAAAGGATGAGCGGCTCCAGTGCTACAGAGGAGATCAACGATACCGCAACGATACTGAGAAACTTGTGGGAGAAGTCGATGGACCTGAGCGCGAGCACTGACTGACGGCGTTTTGACTAAGAAATTTCAACGATGATTCTACGGCTTATATACGCTACACTTCAGTCCTACTATCACGGCCGCTTTTGTCTTTTGTCCAGCGTCTGCATGATGTTTTTTTCTGGGCATACGGAGTCCATGATGGTTGCTTCTATATACTATGGATCAGAGGCGATAAGTCGCTTCCTGGTTCAAGACTATTCAGCCTTTTACGTATATATTTATATAAATATACATATCACCTCTTTTAGCGATGATGGCTTTTGCGAATGGCTGTGCCCTGGTGAAATGACAATATAATGCAGCAAGAAAGGTGTCAATGTAGGAGTGGTTTAAAATGCTTCCTTGATCATTGTTTTGTGCAAGTCGGAGACCCCGTTTCTCGTTTCCAGTGCCTGCATACGAACCAGAGCACTCGACATTACTTATACAATATGAATAGCCTATATGTAGTTGAAGAAAAAAACCTCTATGCTGCAGTTGGTGGTTTTTTTTATACCAATTTGCCTTGACGGCGACATGTCTAAACATTAGGAGACAAGAGATCATATTTGACGCAGCGTTCAACCTGGGACTAGTCAGTGGGTGTTGCGAATCTGGTCATGCGCGTTTGGCAGGGAATGAAACTCACGTCTTCGATGCTGGCCTGCAAAAACTTTCTCGTCTCCAGGCCGACCCAGAGGAGGATCATGGAAAAGTCACCCGCGGCCGCCGCGCCGCCTTGCGTGCTGAGCTGGCGCAGGATCGGGAGGGAGCTACTAAGCAGGTCGACGTCCGGGTTGAGGCTGCGGCCGATGCCCTCGAGCAGGAGGATGCTAATAACCACGTTGACGAAGTCGCCCTCGAGGCGCACGTGGTGGCCGCGCACCATCGCCAGCACCTGCTGCAGGATGTCGCCGATGCGCACGCTGCCCAGCGCGAGCGTGCGGCTCTTGACGCCGAGCACCAGGTGCTGCATCTTGAGCGCGAACACCTCCTGGTCGAGCACCGCGTCGGGCTGCCGGCAGCGCTCGCACATCAGATGGCCCGCCTTGTAGCCGTCAAACTCGGCGACGGCCCGGAACAGGTCCAGGAAGTTGCGCCGGTTTGTCGCGTTGAGCTCCGTGACGAGCCCGGTGTCGATGAAGACGAGCTGCGGCCGGAAGCCCTCGGCGTCAATGGCGGCGAGCTCGGCGCGCCACGCGGCGGGGTCGGCGCCGCGCCGGTACGGCCGCAGCCGCTCGAGCACCTCCTCGGTCACGTCGGACGGGTCGGCGGCGGGCGGAGGCGCGTCCGCGACGTGGTGGCGCAGGGGCAGCTCAGGTTTGGCGGAGCGGTAGAAGCGCACCATGATGTTACCCGGGTGCAGGTCGGCGTGCACGAAGTTGTCGAGGAGCAGCATGCGCAAGAAGGCGTCCAGCCCCTCGTCGGCGATGTCGTACTGGAACACGCCGCCGCCGTTCTCCATGAAATCGGCGAGCGGGATACCCTGCGCAAACTCCTCGATCAGCACGTTGCGCGTCGTAAAGTCGGTGTACGGGTACGGGAACCACGCGGTGGACCGGTCCTTGAAGTTTTGGCGGAACGTGGCCAGGTTGGCCGCCTCGATGCGCAGGTCCAGTTGCAGCTTCATCATCTGGCCGAACTGCTCGACCTCACCGGGCAGCGAGAGCCATTCCATGGTCGGTACGGCGTTGAGGACGGCGGCGAAGAAACCCATGATGCGCAGGTCGCGCCGGACGGTCCGCTCGACGTTGGGGTGCAGCACCTTGATCGCCACGTACGTCGACGGCACGCGGCTCGGCGAGCTCAGGAGCACCGTCTTGACGTGGTGCTTGACGTTGTCCGCCATGTGTTGCTGCTGCCTACCTGCGACGAGGTCCGAGTCCGCCGGCGACGCCAGGTCCGGCTTCAGCTTGGCCTTGTAGACCTGGGCGATGGCGCCGACACCGAGCGGCCTCTCGTCGAACTCGTCAAAGATTTCCTCAAAGGGGCGGCCACCAAAGGCCGCCTCGACCGTCGCGCGCGTGACCCGCATCGAGTGGGCGGGTGCGTTAGAGTGCAGCTTGGACATTGTCTCGCAGAGCTCGTTGGGGAAGATGTCGGAGCGCGAGGCCGCCCACTGGCCGAGCTTGATGAAGGCCGGGCCGGCCAGCTCCATGGCCTTGACCAGGAGCGCGTACCACCACAGCGTGCCCTGCCGCTCGTCGTCGCGCTCCGGAATGCGCCGCCCGAGCCAGATTATGGGTACTGAGGCGATTACGGGTACGAAGATAGCCACGAGATGAAGGAACCGCACGCCGGTGAAGAGGGGTTCCCATATGTACAGGTCGACGAACAGCAGTACCTCATGCGCGAGGCGTGACAGCCCACGGTCGTTGTCGTCTACCGTCTTGCGTATCTCATCGCGCGACAGCTCCAGCATGCGGTGCTCGCCGGTCAGCTCGGTGCCGCCGTTGTCCTTTTGCGCGAGCTCGACAAAGGTCGCCGTGCCGATGGCCGCTGCGCCAGCCGAAGCCCGCAGCGCATAGCCGTTGTTATTTCGCCTTCCGCCGCGCCGCCACGGTATTTGGCGTGGCGTATGTAGCTGTCGCGCGCATTGCGGTCGGGGAATACTAAAAAATGAGGTGGGTTTACAGCCAAGTGTTTGTCGAAGACCCGACCGGAAGGTGAGTCTGCCGAGCAGCAGCTCAAACCTCATCTCGATGGGGTAATTGATGTATTAATCGTCTGCGTCGCTGTTTTCATGCTCGAGTCGGTAGCAATGGTAAAGGACGGTTGAGTACAGAGGGGGACTCTGATTCCGGTGCGTGCCGACAGCTTGCTCGGGATTGCTCTTAACTGTCAGATTCAGTGACGTACTTTACATGTGCAGGGGCAACCCGAACCCACCACTCCGAGCAGCTTGCCCGCAATAAACTGTTAGTGCCTCGCCTGGTAGCGCAAGCATTTACTAACAAATGCAAGCCTGTTTGCTTCCTCGGAGAGGCCCCACGGACTTGCCGGGATGGCGCGATAAGATTAGAAATTTCTCCGTCCCTTTTTTGCGTGGCGCCGATTGTCCCTTTTGGCCGGCCAATCCTCGTCTGCGCATTTGCAGCATCTTCATTCTCATTTCCAGACTTGTATTCTACCACACAATATTTCCCGATGGGTTGGTTCTGGGCTGATCAAGCACCCGCTGCCGGGCAGATGCCCAGCGGCCACCTCGCTGCCTTTGCTGGCAAGGAGCCTCCTGTAAGCGATGCGCGCGCAAGAACACCACCCATAGCGCCTGTCTGCGAAGGCTAATCTGAACCTCCATCAACAGGCCGGCTGCCCGATGCACAAAAAGTCACTCGATAAACTCAACCCCAGTGCCGAAGCGACGAGGCCCGCGCCTCCCGTCCCGTCCACCTCTGGCTGCCCCGTCCCCCACGACCAACGCGCCGCCGCCGTCGCCTCGGCCACTTCGAAGCCGGCCGCGGCCCCCGAGTCCAGGTCGATCCTGTCGCAGCTGAACCCCCTCAACTACATGTTCCCCGACCTGTCGCAGAAGCCCGCGCCCAACCAAAAGTTCGCGCTGCCCACGTCGCGCGAGGAGTCGACCATCCCCAAGGGCGACGGCGACGGCACCTGGGAGTACCCGTCGCCGCAGCAAATGTACAACGCGCTGCTGCGCAAGGGCTACACGGACACGGACATCACCGCCGTCGAGTCCATGGTCTCGGTCCACAACTTCCTCAACGAGGGCGCCTGGGCCGAGATCGTCGGCTGGGAGCAGCGCTTCCACCGCGGCCTCTACCGCGGCTGGCAGCTGTGCAAGCGCGGCGAGGAGCACTTTGACGAGGAGCTGGACCGCAATTGGGACGGCAAGGAGCCCGAGCCCAGCCTCATCCGGTTCCAGGGCCGGCCAAAGGATATGACGCCCAAGGCGGCCATGCTCCAGGTTCTAGGCTGGATTTACCCGTCCAAGTTTGGGTACGTGTGTCCCCGGTGCCGCTTACCGATGGATATGAGACTAACGTTTCTACAGAACCGAGCCCCCCTTTGACCGACACGACTGGTATGTCTCGCGCGAGGTCAACGGCGAGCAGAAACAAATCCGATACGTCATCGACTACTACTCTGGCGACGCCGACGAGAGCGACGAGCCTGTCTTCTACCTCGATGTCCGCCCTGCGGCGACGCCCCAGGGGACCGCCGAGAGAATCATCCGATGGAGCAGCGATGTTTGGTGGAAGGCCATCGGCGGTGACGTGCGAGAGCAGAACCCGCAACCATTCTTCCGCCACAACTCTCCCAAGCCTTTTGGCTAAGTAAATGCGGCGTTCCTTGAACGGTTTTTCTTTTACATCATCTGCATTTTTCACGGACTAGCGATGCGACAAATGTCACGAGGTTTTCTGTTCCCTCTCCTCTCCAAATTGGTGGAAGTATCTGTAATTCTATTGTACGTCACGGTGTAAGATTTGATGAGCAAAACAAACATTATTGATTTTATGTTTTTCTTAAATTTGTACATATTTTGTATCTTTTATCTCTAGCATTGTAAGTCGAAAATCGTATTCTATCAATTACAGTCCATAGTCACAATCTTGAAATGCAACTACCGCTATGCAGCTGTAGAAGATTTAGCATCAGTTTAGGATTCATTGGCGATGTACAGCTTCTTGGCGATGTACAGCTTCTTGGCGATGTACAGCTCATTAGCAATGTACAGCTTATTATCCATGTACCACCAGAAAGACCACTCCAGCCACCGTCGCCCCAGCTCTCCATCACAGTGGTCAGGCCATCGCCATGCCCAAGGACCAACTTTCAGCTTGGTTCTTCTGTGCCGCGAACGCGAGTTGGTGCAACTTCGTAGCGAGCCAGAGGTTCCGGCAATTTCCATTTCCATTCCCTCAGATAATCCAGTGGTGCTTTGCCACTGTCATCTCTAGAAGCGTCTGAGGTCCAATCCAACCCCAACGCCACACACTTGTCCAGATGTATCACAGCCCGTTCGGCAGCATGAGACGCCGGGGTCCGTTCGCAAAGATCCTTCGCCTCAAGATCGGCGCCATGGGACAAAAGCACATCTAACATGCGAAAGAGACGGCGCTTGCATATGCAGCGCGATATTGGCGTGCCGTAAGTCGCTGGAGCATTGGGGTTTGCTCCGCCTGTCAGCAACATCTCGACAATCGATCGTCTTGGGAGCCACAAAGCCTGGAGGAGTGCCGTTGATCCATCAAACTCATTGGCTTCGTCAGGGTCGACCCCGGCGTCAAGTAAAAGTTCAATCTTGAATTTAAGTTGTTCCAGCGCATCCCCCACCGTGATAGAACCTTCAACCATGTCCTCAGAGCCTTCAAGCGTCTCCTCAGAATCTTCCAATGCTTCCTCGCCCCCCTCGAGGTCCTCCTGGAATTCGAGATACTCTTCCAACAGGTTCACCAGTTTCAATCTCTCCGGAGCTGCAAGGGCGAGACTCGGACTGAGCGGGTCTAAGCCGTACATTCTTGAGATATATTGAACAGCATCGTATTTCCCAGTCATGAAAGCTACATTGAGAGCGACTCTCCGCCATTTCCTGTCAGGGTCGTATCTGTCCCCCATGCGTAAAGCAAATTCATCATGCTAATCGAAAGGGTGGCCGCAAGCATTATGGGGGTAAACTTTTGTTGAAGTCGGCAGTTGACATCTGCGCCGTTTTCTAGGGGAAATATTGTCATTTCTCGGCTCTTGGTACGGATAGCTCGAATAAGCGGCTTCTCTCAACTGTTGTCACCATAGTTAACATCCGCGCCGTGGGCCAAAGCAATTTCGGCGGATTTAATGCTGCCTTTCTCAATTGCCCAGTTCAGCATTCTGTTCTTGGGGCTATTGCTATGTTTGACGTGTAGGTTGTGGGTTAGTTAATATTTCATTGATGCGGCGAGAAACACACAGCAGGCTGATCAGGCTCTTTGTTCCAAGCAGCGGCTCTGCGATGTACTAATACAACTCCGCCGGCAGCGCCTCCAGCCAGTTTATGTGCGGCGCAGCCATTGTTCTTTGCGGATGGTTTTGATAAAATAAAGACGGGTTAATGTTCTGAAGCTGGAGGAAGCTCGTTGCGTCTTGACGAGATGGGGCTGGCTGGTTGCGCAAGAGCTATTGCCCAAGAGGCACCTTGGTAATACCTGCACAGCGGACAACAGTTGCATAAAACGATTACGGACCCGGAAGATAGAAGAAATGTAAATGCAAGGGATATAAAAGACGTAAAACAGACAGAAAGATAGAAAGATGAAAAAGATGAAAGTTACCTCTGGATTGGTACCTGCACCAAGCACAGGCTAAAAGCTGGACCCGCTAAAAAGTTAAGCTGGCACGAAATTTATTTCATCTTCCACCTAGCACAAACCAGTCCACCAATCCAGGCAAGAACAGCACATCCGCCCTGCACTTCGCACATCAGGACTGGAGATGACGGTCGAGGCTATAGAGAAGCCCAAGAAGTCGCGCACCGCGTCTCCCGAGACCACAGGGGACGGCTTTGTCCGCCTGCACATCACCCCGTTCGACCCCGAACTGCTCAAGATTGTCGTACCATCTACCGCTCTCCCTAACGTCCGCAATATCTCATACCATTCGATCGAAACGTTTCCCGAAAGGCGATTTGGGTTTATTGAGCTGCCTCAGATGGATGCCGACAAAATCAAGAAGAAACTCAATGGCATGGTGCTGAAGGGAAGCAAGATGCGCATCGAAAAAGCCCGTCCCGAGAAGCGCGTCCAGGCAGAATCGACAGACGATGCCGGGAAGAGCGACAAAACTTCAAAAGCCAGGAAGGGTGATGACAGTTCTGAACGACCAAAGAAGCGCAAGCGTGAAATGGGTGTTGTTGATGGCGTTTTGCTTGACGATCGCAAGGTCAAACGTGGGTGGACAGAACCTGCCGACCATAAAAACAAAAACAAGAGCAAGGACAACGCTCAAGATTCTAAGAAAGCCGGAAAAGATATCAAACGAAAGCAGTCGAGATCGAAATATATCGAGAAGGAAGAGTGTCTCCTCAAGACTAGAATGCCTCCAAATGAAATGCGAAATCTTCCCGAAGAAGATACCAACGCCAAGAAGAAGAAGAAGAAATCATCTACTAGACAAGTTACGGTTCACGAATTCGAAAAGACGACAAAGTTCATGAGCTTCCTTCGGTCGGCTGCTCCAGAAACCCAAAGCAAGGCCGCAACCGAATTCATTGAAGGCAAGGGCTGGGTAGATGAGGATGGCAATGTCGTGGAAGTTGTTAAAGAGAAGGAACCACGCAAGCCGCAGTCCAAGAAGACAAAGAAACCGCAAACACCGCCTGTTGAGCCCGAATCTGAGAGCGAGACAACGAGTGAAAGCGAGACGTCGTCCGACGACAGTTCGTCAGAGGAGGAGTCCGAAGACGAGCCAATTGAGCAGATGGAGAAACAAAAAATGAAGATGCTTTCGGATAACAAGACCAAAAGCTCCGACAGCGATCCATCCGATTCAGACAGCGACAGCTCGGACGAGTCAGATGATGAATCCGAAACGCCCGTACCTGAGGTGAGCGGCAGCGCCACCTCGAAGCCCTTGAAGATCGATATCCCGCGCCATCCCACAACACCCAAGGCTGTTCACCCGCTGGAAGCACTCTATAAGCCGCCCAAGCCCGATGAAAACGGGACCAAGACGCCTGGTGTGGAGAAGACAGGCGGCTTCAGCTTCTTTGATGCGGATGGCAACGGGGACGAGGAAGATGACGATACGCCGACCAACGGCGGGGTTCCCTCCATGCCCATGACGCCCTACACGAAACAAGACTTTGAATGGCGCAACGTGCGTAGCGCGGCACCGACCCCAGACACTGTCCACCCCGCGCGCATGCGCAGCTTCTTCCCGGCGGACGACGACGAGATGGCGGACGCTGGCCAGGAAGAGGAGGGCGGCTACGAGGAGGAAGAAGAAGGCGTCTATGACGATGAAGCTGCCGGTGCGACTTCTGGGCAGCAAGCGACGAGTGACTTCCAAAAGTGGTTCTGGGAGAACAGGCGTGATCTCAACCGGTCCTGGATGTCGCGGCGAAAGACGGCGGCCAAGGAGAAGCGGCACCGGGAGAACAAGGCGCGGGCCTCGAAGGCAGCATAAACTTGGCGTTATGAGTGGGATTGCATACATGTACATGAATCTAGAGCAGCATTTCTTGAGTCATATATGTTATTAATTTATATTTGCTGTCCGAGAAATCTTCCGACAAAGTATGTACACTATTTTTGTCTGGAAAAGATAATCTCCAGTGGCCCCTCGCCGAGTCCTTGTTCTGACAGCTGCACAACGATGCTCGCGACCGCACCGCTCACCGCCGTCTCAACGCGGGCCGCATACGCGGCGTTCGGCCGGGCCGTGTCCACGAGGCCGTAGCGCCAGACGACCCAGTAGTCGCCCGACACATGCTCGAATCGCCACTGCACGGGGAACGCAAGGTTTTTGCGGTCCGCGACGAGGACCGGCCGCCCGCGGGACGCATCCTCTGATCCAGAGGCGGAATCCAGGCAGAGGTCGAGCGTGCCGTAGCCCGGATGGTGGTACGAGCCGACGAGCGCGGCCGGCGCGTGCGTGGACGGCAACGCGGGCGTTGGTCGCTCGGGGAAGAGGGCATCGACGGCGTTGTCGACTGCTTCTTCTCCCGCCGCGAGCAGCTTCCTCCAGCTACGTAATTACAGGGGGGGGGCAACTGTATGGTTGTGAAGGACTTACTATTCGGAGACGTCGAAGCGATCGGCCTCGGGGGTTCCGATTCGATCCTCGATCAACTTGCGCGCAATCACATGTCGGATCTCGCTTGCCCGGTTCAGGAAGATGACCAGGCCGTAGCCGAGCTCGGGCAGCCAGGCGACGTTGGCGCCGTGGGTTTCGGTCGAGCCCGTGTGCATGTAGGCGACGTGGCCGTGGATCGCGGTGCGGAACCAGGCGAGCCCATACATGCTGATGTCGAGGCCCTGCGGCGGGTACGCCTCGGGCGGCACGACCGTCCGCGGCGCGCGAATGTCCGCGTGCGCAGCCGCGGACAGCGCCGCCGCCCTGTCGATCAGGCACGCCAGCCACTTGACGTAGTCCTCGACGGTGGACAGCTCGGTGCCAGCGCCGCCGATGCCCGGCGCATCCCAGAGCGGGTGCTCGCCAAAAGTCCCCCGCGCGCGGTCCCAGTAGTACCCGCGGGCGACGCGGTGCCGCGCGGCGCGGTCCACGTCGCGCAAGTTCAGGAAGGTCGAGGCCATGCCGAGCGGCGCCCACAGCGCGCGGCGGAGCGTCTCCCGCAGGGGCTCGCCTGTCAGCGCCTCGACGGCGTGGGAGAGCGCGACGTACATGAAGTTGTTGTACTCCCAGCGCGTGCGCGGCGCGTGGGAGAGCGGCAGGTGCCGCAGCAGCCGGGTGATGTCGCCGGGTGTGGCGGGCGCGACGCCGTTGCCGAGCGTGCTGGGGAGCGCGTCGATGTGGCCGGACAGGCCGGTGCGGTGGCTCGCGGCGTCCTCGAGGGTGAGGTGGGCGGTGGCCCAGTCGTCGGCGAGGACGAAGTCATCGCGGATGATGGACGAGATGGGCGTCTGCCAGCCACGGGAGAGGGCGGGATGCGTCTGGTTGTCGATCATCTGGGCCAGGACGGCGGTGACTTGGGCCTTTGTCGTTGAGCCGACATACCACAGCGTGTCGGTGGTGGCGGGCACGTCTGGGAGCTGAGCATATCCGTATGCCTTATTTACGTGCGTGTTAGCATCGCACGAGGATGGCATGCGAAGAGATGCACTTGCCTTCGCGTAGGACCTTTGCGCGTCAACGACGCCAATGGCCAAGCCTGCGACTTTCCATTCGTCCAGCAGACCCTCAATATATTTGTCGAATTGGGGCCTGAACGGGTTCTGGCCCAACGATGCGGAGGACGGGTGAGGGTTGAGGGGAGCCTGGGCGCCGTCAGAAGCGACAGGTGCGGCTAAGATGACAGTGGCACCAAGCAGCAGCTTGGGGCATCGCATGATGCCGACGAGCAAAGCTGTTGGCGTTGTTGAAATTACAGTGTAAAGGCAGAAATCTATGAAATTCCTGATGTCTCGGAGGGAGATGAGGCTGGAGCTTCGGATGAGGATAAGCCTCTCTGCCTCATGCAGGAACGGTTCGTTTGTATACGTTTGCCCCGCACAAACCAGGCTCAAATCCAACCTGATTATTTTTCAATTTTTTTTTTCCAGGAAATCGCTCTGGTTTCGTAACGATTTATTTTTGCGAATGTTTTCTATTAGTTCATCTGCTAGAGCTGCGCCTTAGATACTAGTAACTTACAAAAAGACCACGGCATCTATAACAGATAAAAGGGTAACTAAAGGCACTCAATATTGCATCATATAAACCAAAACCCCCAGCTACGGTCTTCTTGATGGAAAAGTAAGAAAAGGGCTTTTAGGCCGCATGTATGCGAGAATACCATCTGTGCTGACAACGGCTAAAGAGTAATTAGCAAATAGCTCCCTTGCGGGGAGGGGCTGACATGATTTATCTGCAACCTGATACTACCTTGCATACCTACATACATTCTTCCCCACGAGCTGCAGTCATTTTATAGATGATAAGCCACTGGCCGCTTCGATCTCGCAACTGCCGATCTTGTCCCTGAAACCCCAACTACCAAGGTGGACAGGAACAGCAGCTCTCTCTCTCTCTCTCCGAAATCGAGCGCTCCCAGCGACATCCCCTCTCTCCGGGGCCGGAACCATGAGCTCCATCACGCCGCCCACGTCGTCCCCGGCGTCTTCCTCCGGCCCTGCCAAGACCTCAGCCTCGAGTCGCTCCGTCACGCCCGAGCAGCCTCGCAAGAAGAAATGGGCGCCCAAGAGCAGAACGGGATGCTTGACCTGTCGGTACGTTAGCCTCCCCCTTTTCGCTTCCCTCCTCCCTGCTCGCCGTTTGCGCACTTATCCCTACCTGGGTACCCTGCGCCGAGGAGCAGGAGGAAGAGCACAGATGAGTCGACCTGAGCTGACCATGCTGCGCATCTGGCCGTCGTGATCAAACAGCGCACGTAGAATCAAGTGCGATGAAGCGAAACCTGCCTGTAAAAAGTGTGTCTCCGGTGGGCGGACCTGCCAGGGCTATGAAGACCCTTTCGTGACATCGCACCAGCACCCTGCCAAGGTACAAGGAAAAGCCGGCATTCGACTTCAGTCCTCCAACGCTCCCCAAGTATGGCCAATAGCCTCGTCGCGGCGGGCCTCCTCCAAAGTAGTCGAGCCCTTTCGCACGCAAACACTCGAGCCCTTCGAGTGCGACTTTGCACAATGCGCCAAGTACTGTAAGTCGTCAAGGGCTTCAATACCACAGAGATGTCGTTCCTTACCAATACCTCCACCTTCCAGACTTTGAAGTCGTTCATCCCATCGCTTTCTATAAGCTGGATACGGACAAGCGGGTGAGAATGGCCGTCGCCAACATCAAGAACATCAACCGGCCGCGCTTCATCATCCACGCCACCGCCGAGTACCTCAATCGCGTGTCGCGCGCCCAGAACGCGCTGCCGAACCCGTCGGCGCTGCCGGCATCGCGCAAGGAATGGAACAAGTTTCATCGGTACGCATTGGAGGTCCTCCAAGACGTCAACCAAAATATTGAGCAGCACAATCCGACCCCAGAGAGTATGGCTGCTGTGCTGGTGCGAATATTCTCTCTAATAAATTCAGAGGTACGAAGCTGGTGATCCTGTGCGAAGTTTAGTAAACGTCCTCTGAGTGATGATCTGACACTTCCTAACAGCTGTATACCCTCGGGCCGTCATGGCGTGCGCACATCATCGGCTTTCTTGCCTTTATAAAAATGAAGTGGAATCTGGGGAGTATTCTCAAGACTGGTCTTACCATTCCTTCAACCACCTGGGTGATAACGTGAGTCTCTCCCTTTCTTCACCAGCATGCTCTGTTGAAAACCCATCATCTCATCATGATCCATGTCTCAGCAACGCCGTCCTTGTCAATACGACAAGCCCGCCAAATAACCAAATCATGCCGGTGTACGACTTTTCACTCGACGAAATCCGGCAAGTCTTTAGCCGCCAATTCTACTCCGAGCTCCCCTGCCCGAGCGTCCTCTTCCTCTGCATCCACCGCATCAGCCAGCTGCGCATGCGTCTCGCCAACGGCGAGCCCGCCGCCGCGCTGCGGCCCCTCGCCCGCGCCATCCTCGACGAGGTCGAGCTCTTCGACGCCAATTCCTGGACGGAGCCCTGGGGCGTGCCCGATGACAAGCCGGCACTGCGTGTCCTGGCGCGCGCCTACCGGGCCGCGGTGCGGCTCTACGGCATCATGACCCTGCCGCTGCCCACCACCAGCGCGCACGGCAAGGAGACGGCGCGCGACGAGCTCATGGCGCACGTTCGCGCGGCGATGCCGCTGCTCGACGCCAAGCTGGCGCTGCACTGGTGCCTGCCGGTCGCGGGAGTCGCGCTCGCGGACGGGCCACTGGAGGATCGCGCGCTCGTCGAGTACGTGCTGATGGGGTGGAAGCAGGACATGGAGTTTTACCTGCCGTTCCACGTCAGGGACACGCTGCGGCGCTTCTGGGCGTCGGGGTCCACGGCGTGGGACGACTGCTGGACGGAGCCGTTTCCTCCGCTTTGTTGACGACGGCACAGCTAACTAAACGATTCTGATGACATGAAAAGTAGCGCATAATGTACAAAGCATTGATCATGATAGAGTATAATATATGATGCCCCTATAAACGCCAGCTGCACATGCTGCGAGAGTGCTAATCGAAAACAACTTTTGATCCCGCAAAGGCAACCGCCTTTTGCGATTCCTTTGCTTTTTTCCTCGCCTCCCAGCTCGGGTGCAACGTTCCCTCATCGTCACGCTTCGTCGGCGGCTGCTGCGGTCGTCTCGATTCCCGCCCCCCATCGTTATCACCACCACCACCCGACGAGAACGGGTTCTTGACGCCCTTTTTCCACGGCGTTCTACCACCATCAGCACCATCTACGGCACCGCGCTTCATGTCCCACCCGTCGTCGCGGCCCTTGCCCCGCCCCTTACCGCCGGCGCCGTCCTGGATATGCTTGGCCTTGCTGCCATACTTTTGCTCCCAGATGGCGCGCCGCGCCATCTGGCCGCGGCGCTTCTTGGGCGGCGCGACGTCGACGTCGGAGGCCGACTCGGAGCCGGACACGTAGCCGCCCATCAGCGACGGCAGAAAGGTTGAGTTGGTGGGACGGGCGGCGGCGCGGTCCGCCTTCTTGGAGCGCTTCCGCGGTGGTGGGGGTGAGGGTGAAGGTGACAGGGAGATGCCGCGGGAAGTCAGTTTCCGGCCTCTCGTGGTTGTTTTGGCAGGTGGTTCCCCGTCGTCGTCGCTGCTGTCGTCGCCATCGTCTTCTGCATCTTCGAGGTCCGAGTCGCCGCCCGAGACGGAAATGTCGTCGAGATTGACTGCTTCCTTGCCGCGGTACTTTTCCCATAGACGGGCACGCTCCTCGTCCTCGTCTTCGTCAGAGTCGGAGGAACTGCCCAGCAAGCCGTCCATGGCGTCAAAGTCGTTTTCTCGAGCAACTTCCTCCTCACTATCGAGGTCCTCTACCGCCTGTGTATTCTCGTCGTCGTCGCTGTCGGCACTGAAGCCCTCGAAGTCGGTCTCTTCGCCGTCGTCGTCGTCAGCGCCGGCCCTGCTCCTATCCAGATCCGCGGGCGGCGTGGGCTCCTCTGCGTCCTTCCGCTTGCCCTTGCCGCCCTTTTCCGGGGCCGGTATTCCGAGCGCCCCGCAGACGGACGCCACGGCCTCATCGACGACCTTCTTCACGCCTCCGTGGTTGTACAGACCGCTCGTGACCTTGTGCAGCACCGCCCGCTCGTCCTCGGGTAGGTCGGGCTTCGCGACGCCACGCTTGATCAGCTCGGGCAGATCCTGGTGGTTCGCGACTCGCTTGATCCTTAGTAGCGACGTGTAGAGGTGCGCGCGCGCGGTCTGGTGCAGGTCTAATGACTGGATTGTTCGGTTAGCCTTGCGAGATGGCAGCCCCCCCCACGTACCTTGAGCACGTTGATTTCTCGTTCGAGCTTCTGTTTCTGCTCCGGGTCGCCGCCAATCGTGCGCTGCTTCTTGGCCATGCGCTGGCGTTCATGGCCTTTGGCCGCCTTGAGGGCGCGGGCGAGTTCATCCTGGAACTTTTGGAGCTGTCGCATTGATAGCGGCTCATCCTCCCTCTTGCGCTTGGCCATTTTGGCCATTGCGAAGTCTTGAAATTATGAGCAGGGTTGTATGTATCACGGAGCTAGAAGTAGCAGATTTATAAAGTCTTCTCCTCGACCGCCTCTCCGTTCGTTGTTGACCTCGTTTGTCGGTCTGAAAATGCTTATCGGTTCGTCTTCGATAAGCTGCCTTTTTTTCTTCCTCAGGTGGTATGGAGAGCTCGCGCAGTGGGGCACAGTGGAATCGGGTCACGGCCTACAGTGGGTGTACATAAGTCGGTGATACCCTGGAGCAAAAGAATCGCGGCCGAGACGTGGGTAAGGGTTTCGTCTTGTCTTGCCTGACGCTATTTTCCTTCGTCTGATTGCCCCAGGGCTCTGTTTTGAGGTCTAGGGTTCTACTGTATGAGGGCGAGTATCAAACTCACCAATACCGTGCCATTCTTTCTCACCAGACCTCTATATACATACATCGGTAAGCAAGTAGAGGCACAAATTTTCAACACCAGAGTCAGGAGCCAGTTTTTAGTATTAACAGGAAGTAGTCAATTGCAAGGTAATACAATTCTTTTACTCGCTCGTGTGTAAAATCCCACGTCAATTTACCAATGAAAGTTGTCGATGGTTGCTGCATCTTTACAATAACAACTCCCAGGCCTTGGAACTAGCTTACGGTGCGAATAGCCGCTTCTCGCCGCTCGCCGTCGTCGGACAGATGATCAAGCCTGCCGCGTCTGTTAGGAAATAATGCAGAGTTTATATCCGTAGATGAGCTGCTCAAAATGAGCCGGAATTGGCTGGACACTGTTTCGATGACAGCAGGAAACCGGATATTGCAACTCAATCGCACTCTGACAGGGGTTAATCCCGTGTGGCCATGGTTTCTCATCTTTTACAAAACGTTGGTTGCTAATAATTCTTATGACCCATGCTTTGAGACTCTCGGTGAGGCAAATTACGTATTCGTACTTGCTTGGTCCTTGATCCGCCATTGCCCATATGAGTCGAAATGACGGGCGAATATAATTCCCTCGTAGACTTACAGAGTCTCTTATCAATTTCAGCCGATCAATGCTGGGCTTCATTCGATTGCGACTTTTTCCGATAGACGCCGTGTCTAAGCTTGGCAGGGTCGCGTCGGCGTCAAGCCACAAAAGACCAGTCGTGCGAGGACAAGGTTTAGAGAAACCGAAATATGGCTCTCTGCCGCTTCCAAGTCGGCGATTGACTTTGCATCTCCGAGCCGAGAGGTGTTGGCCGAGTTTGACGTTGAGTTTGACCAAACTCGATGTCTTGTAGATCTCGGGGCCTGACGGAGACGACGCGGCATCTGGTGAGTTCAGGCACAGAGACTATTGTGCCTCTGGCTCTACGCCAGCTGCACCTAGACCATTGACTAAATAAGTACGAATTATACTAACATGAGCTAGGCACGGTCACGTCACTGCTCCATGTCCATAGCTTCCCCCAGCCTTGCATTACTGGTGCTAGGTGCTGGATGGACAGCCTATAATGCATCAGTTATTAGCTATGGGCAAGTTTTTCGCAGCTCCCCGCACGAACGGGCACGGGGGTCGCCCGAGTCGCACGGTAGAAGACAACCTTTGCTTTGATTGATCAGACCGTCGATCCTGTGTATTTTAGCCTTTTGGTACGGCAGTTGTAGGTACAGGTGTATTCCTTGCATCAACAATATCGCACCTGCGCGAAAGGAGTGCTGGAGGTCGCTGGACAAAATAGGCGGTTATTATTGCTCCGCATGGAGTATTTTATGTGCCTTGTAATAAGGAGAGCAAAGCATCTTGTCATGCACATTGCACATGCTGTGACTGGTGGTATTGTCTGTACCACTGATGTACCCCAAACTTGGCCTTGGTGCTTGGCCAAACCAGGCCTAGAATGAATGTATGTACTGTATGTACATACAGAAGCTCCAGCTCTGGCCCAGCTAGGCTGTCAACACGCTGTTGCCATTTCAAAACAGTGACGAGCTGTGCATGCACTTCGTATTTTACTTGCCAAGTTGTCGGCACAGAAGCTCCGTCGTCCGGCCAGTTATTTGAACTGGAGAGCCGGGTCTCAGCGGGGGGGGGGGAACATGTATCATGCATGCCGTTCCAGCGACCCGGGCAAAACCTGCGAGAGCGTCGCGACACTTGATGCCATCTACCCGGTGCCTGATCATCCCGAAGCGTCATGGTGTGAACGCGCATCATGAGCGGAAGGGTGAGGATAGGATGGAGGTGACCGTTGAGTATTAGGAGCTTCTAGTTGTGTGTGAGCGAGAGTACACTAGCCATGTGGAAGGAGGCTATAATGATGCACAAAGACAAGCCTGACGTAGGTAAAAAGATGGTGTGTTTGTGTGGTACACCATACACGCAACCATCCTCTATTATTACATTGCCTACTACACTCTTCACCATGTTGATCTCTGTCCCGCCCATTCTCAACCCCGCAGTCTCAAAATGGGCTTGGACTGGGCTAGGCTGGGCTGGCTCTGGCTTTGCGCCAGCCCAGTGCAGTATCCAGTGTTGTGGCTGCCACCCTCCTCCTCTCCTCCTCTTCCCTCCACACCATCTTCAAACTGATAATCCACGACAGGTGACTGGCTAGTCTCTCGTCCACCCGCGTTTGGCTTCGCCCATGTATCGACCATGTACTCTCTACTGCCTCGCCTCGCCTCTTTTATCAAGTGAGGGGTTCCGAATAGACAGCGCGCGACGGTGGTTCGGCATTAGCTCTCTCTCCAAATGCGTACCTCATCAGTCAAACGGCTGGCATGCGCCTTCTTCTCCTCACTCGTAACCCCTCCCTCTCTTCTTTCCCCTTGATCTTGAAACCTAGATTTATCAACACCTGGTTTCTAGACTTGATTTCTTGATAGATTTCGTCCTTTCGCCGTTCTGTCTGCTTGTCGCTGCCATCGCTCGTCGACTCGACCTCTTTTAGCCTGGCCTGCTTCGATTGACTTTGACCTCGCTCGACACGCCGTATTAGAGTTTCGCACTTGCTAGACACTCAACCAGACAGACAACCAGTCAGCCCTTCCTGGGCCTCTTCCGGTGGCAGCTTGTGGCGCGCCAACAAAACAACGAAGAAATCTCGTCTGCGCAAACTTGTCACCAAGTTCAAGGAAAGCATCCTGATTTCTCTTGAAATCACTTACAAGTATGTAAGAACCGATTCCATCCATCCACCTTCATCTTGGAGCGCCCCACTGCATCGGGGCCACTCGTTGTCTCGTCGCCGCCCGTCTCGCCTGGGGCTGCCTTGCCAGCGCCGCCTTGGCCGGCGGGCCGTGTCCGGGCCTCGTCTTCGTACATGACCGCAGAAGGCTGACAACTACTCTATTTACCCATTCATATAGGTCTCCCGCGACACTGCGATTTGTTGAGCCCTCGGTCCCCCACCCGTAATTCTGTGAGGTAAGCTTTATCTTATACCGTCCGACCCGCCACAGCTATTCCCTGCTCCGATTGCTGCCGGCGGGCGGATCCCATCACGAATCCACATTACACATGAGTTGTAAATGAGAGCCGCATCGAATGAGCATGGGTGTCCTTACTTGACTATTACTTGCCGCCTCCGTCTTCGCAACGCTTGGCCGTTCTGCCACCGTTTCGGCGGCCAAACACGGCTTCTTCACCTGTCTCGAGACGCCGCCGTCATGTCCAGGGTCTCTGACGGCCCGGTCGTGTCCGGCACGTTTCGTCTCATATTTGGCTTATAGCCTGGGCGATCCTCCCTTCTTGTTGCACCTTGTTCTTGTATCGCATTCACCCTTCCTATTATTAGCCACTAATCACCTTTAAAAATGCAGGCTCCCACACATCCACCGCTCTCTTCTACGTCAGAGCCCCCCTCCAACCCAACACTCAACATGACTACCGGGCCTTTGAAGCAAGCGGCCGAGTCCGCCCGGACGAGGACGTCTGACATGATGAAGAGTGATACTGTTGCTCGCATTTCAAAATTCATTCACACTCCCTACATGGTTGCCGCCCTGCCATTCATCAATGGCGGTATTAGTGGCATGGTCGCCACCACCGTCATCCAACCTGTTGACATGGTCAAAGTCCGCATCCAGCTGGCTGGTGAAGGTACCGCATCTGGGCCAAAACCGAGCCCAATCGCTGTTGCTCGTCAAATTGTCGCCAGTGGCAGATTTGCCGACCTATACACTGGCCTGTCGGCTGGCCTGTTGCGCCAAGCTGTCTATACCACCGCTCGCCTGGGCTTCTTCGATACCTTTATGGGATCTCTTAGCTCCCGAGCCAAGGCTGAGGGCCGGAGCGTTGGATTTAAAGAACGCGCCACTGCTGGTCTCACTGCCGGTGGTCTGGCTGCCATGATTGGCAACCCGGCAGATCTTGCTCTCATCCGCATGCAGAGCGACGGTCTCAAGCCGCTTGCCGAGCGTAAAAACTACAAATCCGTTATTGATGCCCTGTCATCCATCGCCAAAAGCGAAGGCATCGGCGCACTCTGGGCTGGCGCTGCCCCGACTGTCGCCAGAGCCATGGCCCTCAACTTTGGCCAGCTCGCCTTCTTCAGCGAAGCCAAGGCCCAGTTGAAGCAAAATACTGATCTCTCTCCTCGAGTCCAAACTCTTGCCGCTAGTGCCACGGCAGGATTCTTCGCTTCCTTCTTTAGCCTGCCTTTTGACTTTGTCAAGACACGCCTGCAAAAGCAGCAAAAAGGGCCTGATGGCAAGCTGCAGTACAAGAGCATGACAGACTGTTTTACCAAGGTGGCTAAGCAGGAAGGCCTCCTACGATTCTACTGTGGTTTCGGCACATACTACGTCCGCATTGCACCCCATGCGTAAGTTGACCTACACCCAAAGCTATTCATTCATTCTTGTTCACTAACTTGCTTTCAGCATGGTGACGTTGATTGTTGCCGACTACCTTGGTTGGCTCACAAAGTAACGAGTAAATTTGATACCGAGTTTTTGTTTACCTCTATTTCTGTGGTTTCATCTCTTTTCTCGTCTTTTCCTTTTGCTTTGCCATGTTCACGGCTTCTGTTGATTTCCAAGCGGCGTGCGCCGTCAACGTCGTGCTTCACAACCCCATTTCATGCTAGTCAATTTCCAGTTGAGCTAGACAGTTCTTGAATGACAATATCCGTATACTACCAATCCTATTTCTTTTTTTTCTCTTCTTTCTTTTTTTTTTTGGACTTAAGCATTTATTTAACAGTTTCACTGACATCGTTCCCGTCTACCGACTATTGAATATAGAACTCTTAAAAATATGCTTCTCTACTTTACAATTAGGCCAGGAGCTTGGCTCCGAATAGGTGGGGCACCCAGCTCTGCACGCAAGATGTAGGGAGTCACCAAGTGGCACAGTTTCGGCTGTCGCAACTTGCACCAAACCACAATTTCGGCACATAACGCTCATCTGCGGTACGCAACCTTCCAGGCGGCTCAAACATGTAGAAATGGTTGGCAGAAAGCGGCGATCAAACGCAGCCGGAAGCCGAGGAAGCAGCAAAGCCACTCCTACCACAGGCGGGGCGAGCATTTACCAGGAGATGCTTGCTGAAGCTGGCGTGCAAGGATCCGCATCCAGAGACAGCATCAATGACGAACCTCCGATGAAAAGACGTCGTTCTGGCCGACAAAAGTCCATTCACGAGCAGCAAGCAGCAAGCGGACCGGCCGCGACTACAACCGCAACCGCGACTACGACCACCCGAGAGCAATCTGTCGACAATGACGACGACGATGACGAAGACGAAGATGAAGAAATCGAGTTTCAGGACGTCCCTCTGCCACCCGAACAGGTGCAAACAATTGAGCGCGACTCCGAAGATGATAGCGATGAAGACGACGAAGACATGATATTCGAGGACGTTGGTTTGGCCGCGGCACTAGAGCAGAACACAGCTACCTCTTCGTCAGCGACTGAGCATGTGTCGAAAGATCTTGAGCTCAACCTGACGGCTCAGCAGGCCGCGAGCGCATCCGCGAAGCGCAATGCCGATCGTCGCAAGCCCATCACTAAGGAAGAGCGAGACCGGCGGCTCGACGTGCACAAGATGCATCTGCTGTGCCTACTCTCGCACGTCGCGCGACGAAACCACTGGTGCAATGATGAGCAGGTGCAGGAGACGCTACGGGCGCACGTTAGCAACAAGACGGCCGACTACCTGACGCCCGGCCCGCATCTCCCGCAGTTCGGCCAAGCCGAAAGTCTCAAGACGGGCCTCAAGCAGGCGGGCGATGCGTGGCGCGCCAAGTTCGAGGTGACGGAGCGGGGGCTGCGGCGCGCGCGCTGGGCCGAGGACGCGGCGCAGCTGGACCGTTACCGGCTCCCAGACCACCTGGAGACGTGTGCCGACCGGCAAGACTTTCGGCGCGCGGCCGCGACGATGCAGGGCTCGCGCGACGTAGGGGCGCAGCTGTACTGTGCGCTGCTGCGGGGCGTCGGCGTCCGGGCTAGACTCGTGTGCTCGCTTCAGCCGCTGGCGTTTGGCAACGGAGCCCCGACGCTGCCCAAAGTGGCAGAAACGACGGCGCCGACGAGGGAGACGGCTACGGCGCGACGGGAGGACGAGATGCGCTCCCAGGTAACGCAGTACAAAGAGATGGCGGCGGCGGCAGTGCCGACCAGCCATGCTGGATCGTCTGTGCGACGGCGGCTGGGACACCCAAATGCTGCGAGTCGCAACTTTGAGCCGCTGCCGTCACCGTCGCCCACAAAGCCGCAAAAGAGCTTTGCGGCGCCGGTGCGTCTCCGCGAGTCTGCATATCCCGTCTACTGGGTGGAGGTGCTGGACACGGGGCATCAAAAGTGGCAGCCGGCGGACCCGGCGGTTACGCATACGTTTTGGAAGTCCAAGTCTCTGGAGCCGCCGATTACAGACAAGGAAAACTGCATGAGCTATGTGGTTGCGTTTGACGAGGACGGCACGGCGCGCGACGTGACCGTGCGGTATGCCAAAGCGTACGCGGCCAAGACGAGGCGTATGCGCGTCGATGTAGCGGCGGACGTCGCCGGCAACAACTGGTGGCGGACGGCGATGCGGTCGTTTCGGCGTCGGCACCGAACAAACTTGGACCAGATTGAGGATGCGGAGCTCGTGGGCGTGGAGGCGCGGGAGCCGATGCCGCGCAACGTGCAGGACTTTAAGGATCACCCTGTGTTTGCGCTGCTGCGGCACCTGCGGAGGCACGAGGTGCTAGTGCCGACCGCGACGCCGTCTGGCACAGTGAGCTCCGGCAGCAAAGGCCCACTAGAGAAGATTTATCGACGGCGGGACGTGCGCGTCGCCCGGAGCGCGGACAAGTGGTTCCGCATGGGGCGCGAGGTCCGGCCCAACGAGATTCCGGCCAAGTGGCTGCCAAAGGCGAAGCGACCCAAGTACAGGTTCGAAAACAATGACGACTACCACCGCCGCCGTGAAGAAGAGGAGGACGCGGCGGGCGTGCCCATCTACACGGAGGACCAGACGGAGCTGTACGAGCCGGAGCCGGTGCGCGATGGGCGCGTGCCCAAGAACAAGTTTGGCAACGTCGAGGTGTACGTGCCGAGCATGGTGCCGCGCGGCGGCGCACACGTGGAGCACGAGCTGGCGGCGCGCGCGGCGCGGGTACTGGGGGTCGATTACGCGCCAGCGCTGACAGGGTTCGCGTTTCAGGGCCGGCAGGGCACGGCGGTGCTGCGCGGCGCGGTGGTCGCGGCGGAGCACGCGGCCGCGGTGGAGGCGGTGATCGCCGGGTTGGAGGAGGCGGAGCGCACGGCGGAGGAGGAGGCGCGGGCATTGGTGGCGAGGCGGTGGTGGAGGAGGCTGCTGACAGGGCTGAGGATCCGGGAGCGTGTTTGGGCGGGCGTGGATGAGACGGAGAGGAAGGAGGCGGAGGAGGAGGTTGATAAGCTGCTGGAGGAGGCGGATAAGGAGGATGGGGATGAAGGGGATGAAGGGGATGACGGGGAGAGTGATGAGACGGAGGAGTTTGACATGGTTGTGGATGGAGGGGATGATTCGGACGAGTATGGTGGTGGGTTTCTTGTAGATTAGGCGTGGTGTGATGGTTTGTGATGATTTATGAGATGTATTGATATACGATATACAAATACACGATATATTGACTTACCTTTGGCTGTGGTACAGTGTGAGCTTTTTTGTCATGTCCTGATTCAGGGTTCTTATTTACTTGAGGTGGGCACAGGTTTTCTTTGTGTGTTAATGAACGGGGCAAAAGCAATTTTAATGGACAAGATATTCAAGAGTTTGGTGATGTTGAATTGCTTGTTGCACAATTGGCATCTGTGAATCTTAAATATGTAATACTTAGGGTAGCATCCCGTGATCTTGGCAGGCGAGGCTGCAGCTTATCGGAGGTCGGGAAGTTGATGTGACCGACCCGAACCTTGATGAAGCGCTAATAAGGCGCGGCTTTGTTTCCGAGGCGGGGCCGGTCGAGAAGTTGATTTTGTTATTTTTGGGACATTTACTTCCGTGCTATTGTCCAAGTCTGTCAGAAACAGGGGGGTACAGGGAGAGACATGGCTGATGTTGAGACACGTGGCAGGATACAATCTACTTGTGATGGCCTTGTCTGCTCGGACTCGACGATGAAGCAGTTTGCTCAGACAAGTTCAGGCTGTGTTTGGAGGATTTCTGAGAATTATTCGCGCCCGCCAAGAGAGATGGCGTCTTGGAATTGCGGTGGACGAGTCACGACTTGTTCGCTGCCTTGGCTTGGCTGCACGCTGATGGATAAACGATGAAATACCAAAACCCCAAGCCAAGACTCGCGAAAACACCCAAGACTGATGAACTCGCGAAAAGGTCCCCCATCAGTCAATGCGGCTGGACTCGCGTTGCGTCATCACCGTCAGCAGCCCAGTAGCCAAGCAGAGCCCAGCCCCAGCCCCGGGCGCCTTTGGCTTGTTTCCCCTCGGGCCGCAAGTACTCCGGAATGTCATGGAAAAATCAAAGTTGCGCCAGTCGTCAACGCTAACATGATATTGTTGGCCTGGGATCATTTTTGGTGCCTTGGCTGCTGCCACCAATTTCTTTTCTGTTCTCTTGATAGCTTTCTTTAAACATACTTCATCCTTTGCCAATTTTCCGGTATCATTCCCTGCCGAAATCCTTGTACTCACGATTTCCCGACTCGGCACCAAAAAAACAGCCGACCGACTCTTCCTTCCTGACCTCCAACGTGATCAATCGTGCTGCGCCTAATTTGCAGGCACTCGGCTTCCGAACCCCGCCAAACAGACAAACGCCAGTCTTAGCCTTTCTTTGGCCACCATTTCATTCTATCCTATCCTTTGTTCTTCTTCCTCATCGACGTTCGCTCTGCCTCACCTTCTTTTTTGCTTTTTCGCTTCTTAGTCTTATATTCTGCTATAGACACTCTCCGAGTCCTTCTTTCCGCGTCTGTCGTTTTACCAATGCTCTGATATCCCGGCTCGCATTCATGCCACTCTTTGTCGCATTGACTTGATACCACCACCACCACCGAACACCGTCGCGTAGCTCGACGATCCTCGAGCGGCCCGGCTCGTGTGCCGCCGCCACCGGCATTACTTCCTCTCCCGCGATACCCCGATCGTCGCCGGACCCGACATCGTCGTCGCCGGCTTTGGCGCGCCGCCTCCGCCGCCATGGCGATCATCCGTCAGACATGGACGCTGATGCGCAAGAACCTGCGCACCCTCATCCTCCGCCACTACCTCGTCGTCAGCTTCATGGCCTTTCTCGTGCCCCTCGTCCTCTCCGTCTTCTTCAGCTTCGCGCGCAACCTCTTCGTCCCGCCCGCCACCTTTGGCATCGGCGACGTCCGGCCCCTCATTCCCATCAAGGACGCCCTGCAGCACGCCGTCGACGCCGGCCGCACCAAGCTCCTCCTCGTCAACAGCGGGCTGGCCGGCGGTAGCATCGACAAGGTCCTCGACGACGTCGCCAGCACCGTGCGGAATGCGAGCGCCGGCATCACCATCCTCCGCCTCACCAACGAGAGGGACATTGTCGCCGAGTGTCCCAGCACGCTCCGTGGCGTGACGAGCTGCTTCAACGCCGTCGTCTTCCGCGCATCCCCCGACGAGGGCACCGGTGGCATTTGGAACTACACCATTCGCACAGACGCCGCCTTCTACAACGAGCCCGTCAAGATTCAAGTCGATAGAGGTGATAATGTTGAGCAGGTATACTTGATTCCTACCCAGCACATGGTCGACAAGGCCATCGCCAAGGTTTCCGACCCCAACCAGCAGGATCCTCTTGCGAATATCCAAGAAAAGGCCTTTACAAGCCTCACCAGCGAGCAGCGCGTTGCCCAGACGCGCCGATTCTACCACAATTCCATCATCAACTTCATGGGTGTCGCCTTCATCGCCACCATCCTCTGGATCTCCTATCACTTGACGGGCTTCATAGCCACCGAGAGAGAAGCCGGCATGTCCCAGCTCATCGACGCCATGATGCCTGTCCGAAACCCCTGGATGGCCATATTTGCAAGACTCGCCGCCCACCATTGGTCCTTTTCTCTCATCTACGCCCCCGCCTGGATCATTGGCTCCATCGTCATTCGCTACGGCGTCTACAGCCACACGAGTGTCGCCATCGTGCTCGTTCTTCACATTCTTGCTGGCCTCGCTCTTGCCTCCATGTCCATCATGATCGCCTGCTTCTTCAAAAAAGCCCAGCTCAGTGGCATCACCTCAACATTGTCCATGCTGCTTCTTGGCATTCTCGCCCAGGCGCTTACCAGACCCCCCACCGGAACGGTTACTTTCCTCTCTGTTCTCTTCGCGCCCTGCGCCTACGTCTATGCGATTATTAACATGTCTTGGTTCGAAAAGTATGGCAAACCGGCCAGCCTCACGTCCAGCTCACCTGAAGCTTCCTTCCAGTTGCCAGGCATCTTTTTCTGGACCATGCTCATAGCCCAGATCTTCGTCTATGCACTCATTGGAGCCGCTTTTGAGTACATGTTCCACGGAACTTCAAGCAAAGGCCGGAATGTGACCAACAACGCTACCTCGATGCAAGACGATGCTGTGCAGCTGCGTGATTTTAGCAAAATTTATCAGCCGGGTATCTTTTCTCGCATCTTTGCCTTTACCTCGAAAGCTAAAAATGCCTCCCAGCCCGTTGTTGCCGTGGACAAGTTTAGTCTCAACGCCCGCCGCGGCCAGATCGTCTGTCTGCTAGGAGCCAACGGTAGCGGTAAGAGCACCACTTTGGATGCCATTGCCGGTCTTCACAGGCTTACAAGCGGTTCCATTTCCATTGATGGAACTGGTGGACTGGGAATCGCGCCACAAAAGAACGTACTGTGGGACAACGTCAGTGTTACGGAACATATTTACACTTTTAACCGACTGAAAGCGCCCAAGAATCATGCTAGCAAGGAGGAAATCAACGAGTTGATTAAAGCAATCGACCTCTGGCCCAAGCGCAAGGCTCTCGCCAAAACACTATCTGGTGGCCAAAAGCGAAAGCTTCAGCTGGGCATGATGTTGACCGGCGGCAGTGCAGTCTGTTGCGTTGACGAGGTTAGCAGTGGCATCGACCCGTTATCTCGCCGAAAATTATGGGATATTCTTCTCGCTGAGCGCGGGAAGCGCACCATGATCCTGACCACCCACTTCCTCGACGAAGCTGACCTGCTTGCTGATCATATCGCCATCCTGTCCAAGGGAACTCTGCGAGCGCAGGGCTCCTCTGTCGAGCTCAAGGATAGGTTTGGTGGCGGATATCGTGTCAATGTCCACAAGACTGCCACGCTGAAATCGCTACCCAGTGTGGAGGGCGTCAAGAAGAAGGATGCGTTTGACCAGGTCACATATGTCGCCCCTTCATCTGCGCTTGCCGCCTCCGTCATCAAGAAACTAGAAAGCGATCAAATCCCTGGCTACCGTTTCTCCGGTCCTACAATTGAGGACGTCTTCATGCAATTGGCAGAAGAGATCAAGGATGAGGAGGCTTTCCCAACTGGCCAGACGTCCACAGAAAAGACTCGCGACCCAGACGATACGTCGCAAAACGAGCAGCCATCGCAAGCCTTGCAGCTCATTGACGGAAAACCAGTCGGCTATCTGCGACAGGCCGCTATCCTGTTTTGCAAGCGCATTACCATCTTGAAGCGCAACTGGCAGATGTATGCGATTGCCTTCGTCATCCCCATCCTCGCTGCCGGTCTTACGAGCCTCTTTGTTGCCAACTCGACACTGCCAGGCTGTGCATCTGGTGATCAGGCATCAAATTACGGCACTGAAGACGCATTCAGCCAGATCCTGAACATGAGGGACGGCACGGGTCGGCTTACCTTCCTTGCCGGACCACCATCCAAGGTGTCGACAGATAATCTGTTGAGACTGTTTAAGCCCATCTTGGCAGGGTCTACGAATGGTGCGTCTGCCGGGGCTGGCCTTCTTAGCAGCCTTAAGCTCGTCGACACCTTTGACGACTATACCAACTACATCACAAGAAATCCCGCAAATGTGACTATGGGCTTCTGGTTGGGCGACGACAACAGTAACGCAACATTCGCCTGGGCTGCAAACCTGTTCATCACCAGCTCCATTCTCTCGCAACAAATCCTCGATGTTCTGCAGACAAACACCTCCATCTCGACAGACTGGTCAGGCTTCGACACCCCGTTTCGCCCTGGTATCGGCAACGCCCTCAACCTGGTCATTTACATGGGCATTGCCCTTGCCATCTACCCCGCGTTCTTCGCTCTCTACCCGAGCAGTGAGCGCCGACGCTTCGTCCGAGCCCTGCAGTACTCCAACGGTGTGCGTCCGCTGCCCCTCTGGCTTGCCTACCTCACGTTTGACTTTCTCTTGGTTCTCGTCAGCTCTGCCGTCGTCACCGCCGTGTGGGCCTCGCTTTCGAATGTATGGTACAACATCAGCTACATCTTCGTCGTCTTGTTCCTGTACGGCCTGTGCTCCATCATCTTCTCCTACATCGTCTCGCTCTTCACCAAGTCGCAGCTGGGGGCATTTGCATGGTCTGCCGTCCTGCAAGCCATTTTCATGCTGGGATATCTCATCACCTATGTCTGCGTCCTGACATACGTGGATGTGGCTAATATTGACAAGACGCTGCGCGCGACGTACTTCATCATCGCTATATTTTCCCCCATCACCTCGGCTATGCGAGCGCTCTTCATTGCCGCTAACCTCTTCTCCATTGCGTGCGACGGCAACGTCCTCTCCCCGAACCCGCAGAGCCTGCTCTACTATGGCGGCCCCATCCTCTACCTGGCCGTGCAGTCCGCAATCATGTTCCTCATGCTGCTGTGGCTGGATGGCGGTTCGCCCTTTTCGTGGCTGCATCGCATCTTCACCCGTGGCCGAGCGCCCCAGGATCCCGAAGCCGTGGACCAGGACGTCCTTGACGAGCAGGAGCGCGTCAACGGCGCTGGCGCGAGCGACGACGGCCTGCGCGTCTCGCACCTGACCAAGTCTTTCAAAAAGAATACTGCCGTTGACAACGTTAGCTTCGGCATCCGGCGCGGCGAGGTCTTTGCGCTGCTCGGCCCCAACGGCGCGGGCAAGTCGACCACCATCTCCGTCATCCGCGGCGACCTTAAGCCCAGCCCGCGCCACGGCGGTGACGTCTTCATCGAGAACGTCTCCGTCACCAAGAACCTGGCGCTCGCGCGCACGCACCTCGGCGTGTGCCCGCAGGCCGACGCGCTCGACCAGATGACGGTGCGCGAGCACCTCGAGTTTTACGCGCGCGTGCGCGGCGTCGCCGACTCGCGACACAATGTCGCCGCCGTGCTCGCCGCCGTTGGACTCGAGCACTTCGCCGGACGCATGGCGCACACGCTGTCCGGCGGCAACAAGCGCAAGCTCGGCCTCGGCATCGCCCTTATGGGCAATCCGGCCGTCTTGCTGCTCGACGAGCCCTCGTCCGGCCTCGACGCCGCCGCTAAGCGCGTCATGTGGCGAACCCTTGCCGGCGCCGGCGCCGGCCGCTCCATCCTCCTCACCACGCACTCCATGGAGGAGGCCGACGCCCTCGCCGGCCGCGCCGCCATCCTGGCCCGTCGACTCCTTGCCCTCGGCACCCCTGATGAGCTCCGCCACCGCTTCGGCGACCTCGTCCACGTCCACCTCGTCGCAGCCTCGGCGCCCCGCACCCCCGACGACGAGATGGCTGCCATTGTCGCCTGGGTCCGCGAGCGCCTGCCGTCCGCCGACATCGACCACAACACGTACCACGGCCAGCTGCGCTTCACGGTCCGCGCGCGCGACCTCAATGTCGGGAGCGGAAATTCTGCGGATCCCCGCCCCCATCAGGAGGAGCAGGACGTGTCCGAGTCGTCGGAGCAGCATCAGATTCAGAGCGAAAAAGACGGCGGCGCTCCCGCGGCGGCGCCGAACGCGAGCGAGTCGGCCGTCGGCAGCCTCGTCGTGCTGCTCGAGGAGAACAGCAAGCAGCTTGGCATTAGCAGCTACAGCGTGGCGCCGACGGGCTTAGACCAGGTGTTCCTCTCCATTGTCAGTCAGCACAACGTGAAGGAGGAGAATACGTAAAAAGCGCACAGGCACAGAAGCACGCTGACATCTTCAACGCCAACTGTCCAGTTTTTTTTCTTGTTTCTGTATCTGATGGGATCAAATCTCCGGTTTCTTTTGGATGTGGATGAAAGGGCATCCTGCAACATGTATCATCCTCCATATTTTCTCATCATAGACCGTCTCATTTATAGATGACACCATTGTCCACCTTTCAAGAACTTCATTCCTGTGATGCACTTTGTGATCATCGCAGTTGCAGACTCATTCCTTGTTTTCAATTTCCCCCAATGAATAATCTCTTCGTGTATTTGGATCAAAATAATACGTAAAAGGATCAAACAACCTGGAATAATCGTATTCTTCCGGCATTCTTTGCGTGTATCGCATCAATTCGCCCCGCAAATTGGATTTGAGAATAAAAAGACAATGCAAACCTCCCTTGATCGTGTATGTATATATATGCGTGACCCATGAATAGTTCCGGTTCCTCAGATGCTTTGCGCAAGAAGACATTAGACATTTCAAGAATAATAACAAGGTCGCCTCAACCGTGGATTATACCGCCGCCAAAAAAGCAAACTCCAGAAAAGAATAAAAAGTGCGAACATCCAAAAAAAAAACGCCATCTCCACCTGAGTTTTTCTTGCCGTGTATGTGGTATCGTGCCCCGACACCGTCCTCTATGATTCCGTTCGTCATGAATTAAAATTGTCATGTCCAAAAAGTAATTTCGTTAAGGTGTCATGAACCGCTCTGTGCTTCAGCCGATGATCGGCTGCAGAACCAGCCGCCCGATTCCCACTGTCCTGGCACGTATACGCTCGAGTTCCGAGCCTCATCGTCATGGATGCCCCCCATCAACACACTCAGCCTCTTAAAGTCAATGGGCTTTAGAATCCAGGCGTCGAAACCTGCATCGATATAGGTCTGGAGCTCTTTTTCGACCAAAGATGCGGAAACCGCAATGATCGGTACCCTTCCATTGAGCGTAGCCATGTCTGAATGACCTTCTTGCTCTGATTCCTTTTCCATCGAGCGAATCATCTTTGTGCTCGCCAATCCATCTACAATGGGCATCTTTTATAATTAGCATATACCCCTAGCTTAAACACTGGAAAACTTACCTGCATATCCATTAGAATCACGTCCACTCCCGCAGTGCTAGATTTGAAGATAGCAGCGCAGTCCTCGCCGTTGACAGCGTGGGTAACAGTGTGACCAACGCGCTCGAGACGTTTTCTCAAAATCTTAAGGTTGATAGGGTCATCCTCTGCTATAAGAGCTCTCAAGGGAATCTCTTGTGCGATGCTGTTATTTCGTGCCCGTCCGAACTGACTACCAGTAAGAACGAGCTTCTCGGTCGGCCGTGCTGAACTTGGGATTTGTGACTGAGCTCCGTATTCATCGGGTATCTTGACAGCCTTAATGGGGGTCTTGGAATCCTTCACCAGTACAGAACCCACTTCAGAACGCGGTCGTGAGGTCAAGCTGCCCTGCCGAGGCTCCTCGGGTGACGCGCGACCAGCGGGTTGGCCGGATAAAGAGGAAGGTAGGCTGCCGCTGCCCTTCGAATGTCGCTTGGGGCTGACAAACTCAAAGTCCTTGTTTGCTCCAGACAAAGGTGTTTGTATGGCGTCAATAAGACGGTCTGCATCGCTTTTACCACTTTCGTGACTTCCACGGCTACCTTGGCTGCCGCTACGGCGGCTAGCACTACCGATGCTCATTTCTCTCAACGTAGGGACGGTGGATCCTAATCCCCTCTGCACGAGAGTGATCTCCCCATCCGGTCGCTTCGAGTCGCGCTGTGAGACTCGCCTAACAGCATGTCCTACCGATCCTTCCGATCTGGAAGAATCAAGCTCGCTGTCGGGCAGTTGAAAGGGAAGCTGAATGATGAATCGGGAGCCTTTTCCAACTTCAGACGTCAACCTGAGCTGTCCATTCATGTTGCGCACAATTCTACCAACAACAGCCAAGCCAAGACCAAGAGCATTCGAAGAATGAGAGCTCTCTGTTTCGCTGTGTGAGTCTCCTGGGTTAGACATTGTTGCGCTGACTTGTTCCAAATCTCGAAAAAGGGCATCCAATTGGCGAGAAGTCATTCCAGAACCCGTGTCAGTTACTTCGAATTCAATGGTGGCTTGCTTCTCTTCTAGTTCCGTAAGTTGAATATTGATAGTGACGGAACCTTTCTCGGTATGCTTGACCGCATTCGCAGTGACGTTTGATACGGCTTGTCTTACGCGGCGCGTATCCCCATGAACAAACTTGGGTAGGCCATCGTGTCGAAATACTTCATAGGAGAGACCTTTTCTATCCGCATCAATCTTGAATGGGTCTGTTGCCTCCTGGATGCAGAGACCAAGGTCGAAAACCTCGTCCTTGATGAGGTTCTGGCCTTCTTCTGCTTTGGTGAGATCGAGAAGATCGTTGATCACATAGATGAGAGATTTGGACGCCGAGTGAGATCTCACAAGATTTTCTCTGGTCTCGCTATCCAGACTACCCTCGAGGGCAATTTCGAGATAGTTGATGATTGCATTCAACGGCGTCCGAACCTCGTGCGCGGAATTGGCCAACAAAAGCCGAGTAAGCTTTGTGTTTTGTATCGCGGCTTCTTTTTGCCTCCAAATTTCGATGAACTTGCCATATACCAGGCAAAGAACAGATGCTGTCTCAACTTGCTCCTCGTCCCATTCACGGCATTTACCAATGACGGTTTCATTCCAGACTTTGAAGCTTGCTCTGGGCTCAAGATATGCAGCAGTTCCTTGGCGGATGTTCTTTTCGTAGGGATTCCCGGCCCATTTTACTTCCTTGACTTGGCCTTTGCGGAAGAAGACAATGAAGTCATTGCCACCGACGCTAAGGGGGACATAGAGGAATCCGGCAATAAAATGGAAGCCAGGGCGATATCTCAGGTCAGGGAAGTCGAGTTTCACATCTTGCGACGCCAAGACCGAGGTAACTTTCCTCATACGCAGATACTCGAGTAAGGCCAATGCCTCTTGGCTGTGCTCCATGACACCGAGCACTTTTGTTTCGTCCTTGATCGAGAGGAGGCCACAGTCTGCGTCGAAGAGTTTCAGCAAGTCATCGGAAGAAGCCACAATGTAACCTGACGGGTTCTTATCGGTAGGCGACGTATTGATGAGCTTCCGAGCTTGGAGACGGGAAGCATAAGAGAGTCGTTCAATGTTCCTAGATGCCGTTTCGCCAACTAGTCGACATAGTTTACGAACAGGAAACGAAACTCTCATGCCTCGGTCACCGTAAGAATGACAGGCTATCAAGCCCCACAGTTCGTTGAATGCATTGATGGAAATCGACATGGAAGAACGAACCTCCATGTTGCCGAGATATTTTATGTGAATTGGTGACATGGCTCGAAGATAGGCATGCGTCATATCCAGAGGAACATCCAGATCTTGTTGTGAGCGGCAGACGATTCGCGATGCCGTTTGATCACGATCATAAAGCAGCCGCACTTTGTTTACTTTGTAGAGCTCACGGGCCTGGCGAGGGATATCAGAAGCAGGAAAGTGCAGTCCCTTGTAAAGATCAAGTGTGTGAGAGGTGTCGACCAGTTCAGTGACGACTTTGCCATTGAAGTTAGAATCAAACTGATAGATCATGATGCGATGAAAGCCCGTGAGCTCCTTGACGATACCAATGAGGATTTTGAGGAAGACCTCGAGACTGGCTGCAGACGCTAGCTGCTCCTGCACCTGAGACAGGATGTCAAAAACCTGCATAGCGCCTTGCTCGCCGCGTCGTTTACGCGCGCTTCGGAGAATTCGCAGAGGCTTGCTGAGGATCTCTGTGCTTTCTTGAATGGCTTGCTCAGATGGATTGCTTTCAAGGGTGTCGGTAGGGACGTCGGGTGTAAGTTCGTTGCGCGGCCGCAGAGGGTTTTCGACGTCATCATCTAGCTCGAACTCACAGATGATGAGATCTGGGTGAGCGGCATTGATATGAATAGCACACCAGAGCTTAACTGCTCTGCCAATTTTGGGGTGGCGAATGGAGATGCTGAGGATTTCGGGACCGTTCATGGTAGGATCAGCATCCTCGTCCTTGATGAAGTCGACATGGTCGAGGAGGTTGTCTTGTTGGTCGTCGGTCATGATGTCGAGGAAGTTTGTTAAGCGAAACAGTGACCTCGGTGAGTATCCAAGAAAGCGCTTTGAGTTTTCACTGACATAGCGGACGAGAAAATTGCCGTCGGTCTCCTCATGCATGGCAAGCAGACATCCAAAGCTTTGGACAGCACCGGGGGTATGGATAGGTTCATCCTCACATTGCTGTAGCACACCGTCTTTTCCTGTGATAATGGCGTGGCCTTCCTCGGTGTCGATGTGCGTAAAGCGAGTGGTGAAGAGGGGAACGTCGGTAGAGGACTGGCCTTCGGAGAGGGCTGAGGACATTTCCGCTTCAGTCTGGAGCCCAGGTCGGCCAAGGGCTCCTGATTCAACATCACTGCCGGGTTCAGATGCCGTAATGTCGAGTTCGATTGGCGCAGTTGAGGCGGTTATTCTCGCGCCATCGGTCTGGGCGCTAGAGTTTAGCTCAACGGATGCTCTAGGGCGGCCGCGGCCAACAGGCGACATGGCAGCGGGCGATGGAGGCACAGAGCCGGGACGGGTATCCAGGGTACCGCGTCTTGATCGGGTCGACCTTGCGACCGGGGTCCCGACTGAGCCGGCGTAGGAGTTGTAGGAAGCATGTTCGTCGGCGTCTGATCTAGAACTCGACTTGTCGACACTGACCACGGAGCGGATAGGAAAGACGAGGTCGCTGACTTCAGTGGCGGCTGAGGGGAAGCCTATGTAAGAGTCCGAGGCGACGCTGGGAGATGTGGCCGACTCACGACCAGCAGCATCCGGGGAGGCGCGGGCAGCATCTTGATTGAGTGGGAGGGGTCGGGACTGGCGCTGGGGATGGGGATGGCGACGGGCAGCAGCATTATCGGATAGGCGCTCGTCAGGTCGATCGGCCCTCGGACTGCTCATCCTGAGAAGAGGCCGGTTGGGCACGACGACAAGCTACAGCAAGAGGTAGCGAGGATGAAAGTTTCGGAATCATGCAGGAGAGGGGGAAAAAGTAGAAGTAATCAGAGGCTGGCCGGTGGTCGAGAGCGTAGGCGCAGGTGGGGTGTGGAGGCTCGCGCCGCTTGAGCGCGGAGGTGCTAATAATAAGCTCTGGAGCAAAAAGTGGTCGGTTTGATTTATTATGCATGCGGCGGCGTAGAGTAACATGAGTAGGTAGTCTGGTCAGCCAAGGCGGTGGCGATGAAAACGGGTGAAGAAGGAGATGAGGCGAGCGAAAGGTCATTCGTGGGTGGATAGGCAGCAGCATGAAACGGGATAGACGAAAGGAAGGTCCAGAAGTATGTACATACATAGATGTGGATGGGACAAGACAAGCGATGAGACGACGAGCCGTTTGGCGGCTCGGGTTGGCGTTGTTGGTGGCAGAGCCGCCTACCAGTAGAGTGTCTGCGAGATGATGGTGTGTGGCTTTACCGGGGGAGGTTATAGGCACTTCTTGGTGGTGATGAGTGCCCACAGTGCCTGGGGCTTGGGCCGGGACACTGGTCAAGACAGGAAGGTGGGGGGGGGTTTGCGCCGCCTCGGCAGCCTCGTTCTGGAAGACTGGTTTGACAACAACAGGAAATTCTACACTGCTACCAGAACTAAGTCAAAGGATACATACACCATCTGCACGGTTCCTAAATCTTGCATACATTTGCCACTTTTTATTTATGACATCTCTGTCTCCCTTTCCACCTATGGCTCGTCAGTATATAGCCAACACCTCTCCCCAGCTCTTCTCCCTTGCCCATTTTTCGCCCCGTCCCCACAGCGCTCCTCCCGGTGCAGATGCTCCGGCCTGTCGATCGCTTTCAGCCCACCTGATCTAACATGTGTTTTTCGCCAAGTATATCTGCCTCATCTCCAACCCACAACTTTTACAATAACCTTAACCTCCATTTCACCACTGAAACCACCAGTATCCATCAATCAACTTCTTCATCCATATATGCTCCATACAGGTCCAAAGCTATCTGTCCACAGCCTCGCCGTTACTAATTCAGCCGTAACCCCTGCAATCTGCAAGACAATGTCAAACGCCACAATGCGATCGAGGCCACGCCGACATTATTCCCACCAACTGCAATAAAGCAGATATCGTCACCCTTTCAGTCCCTTTTCCTCTCTATCCAATCAATTGTCCGACCCAGCCCCAAAGACCCCCCTCCGACCGTGCTGTTTTGTTGCCTCCGCCTCAAACGAGGACCAAATCGATACTTCCCCCAACGACCGAGGGCAAAACTAAATCCCTACCTGGTTCGAAACGTCAAAACTCTTCCGTCACATATTCCATGTCCGCTTTCATCCTGATGTTCCAGCAATTGGTGCATCTGTTTCCATCACTGGCGCACTCGCGACGCAATCATGTGCGTCGAATCATCGTATAGGCAAAAATAATGTAGACAGTCAGCGCATCATCGGACCAAGCCAGAAAAGCAGGAAGAAAGGGAGAAGCAAAAAAGACAGCCGGGGGAGGGAGTGGTGGCCTTGTGGTTTCACCGTCGCGAAAGGCAGATATGCCTGACACAGAAGCTGGAAGGACTGCCACCACAACGGGTGAAAGCGCCCGTCGTACAACTGCATTTCATGGACTCTTTCCCAAGTCGCAGTCCTATGAAAGACTTTCAATCGCAAAATCTCCATAAATCGTAGTAGCCATCCTACAATCTCCAGTAGCCCGCCTCACATGCTACTATACGTCTGCGGAGCTGAATTTGATACGGTCGGTGTGCGGTCACGGAAGCTAGACCACGCCCTTGCTCACATAAACAGTCTTTATGGCCGAAACTTCATGAATTACAGGCTCAGATTCATAAAACACCTAAGGCAAAGCCGTATTCTCATTACATCATAGTAGTTCAGCTCTGCCGTCAACGCCAGTTGTCTGATGCAGAAGTCTCTCCGAGTACGCATTCCTAAAGTCCGTAACAACGGCATTTGCTTCTCTGAGTAGTCTGAGACTGAGAACTTATTTATTCAATAATTCTTTACATTTATTGAGCCATGACTGGCTGCCGTAAACTGTTGGGTGCTCGCTTGTCTCGGACCTGGTCTACATGACGCGCACCAAAGTCTCGTGCTCCAACAGGTAAAACATACGTTTGTTGTAGAAGAGCCTCAATATTTTCACTGGATGCTACGCAGTGAAGTTTCTGTTCAAAGCTGTTCAGTATCCGGTCTCGGGTGTGCAGAGCTTCTGACCAGTATCAAACAGGCAAACTTCGTGGTCTGGGAGGTGTCGGCTGAATCATAGCATGCAAACTGTGTTGCCGGCGCAATTTCATGCTGACCAATGTATAATCACCTTTCTCTGACAGTTTCCTTCCTCTTGAACCGTCTAGGGGGAGTTGTGTGTAACTGAACAAGAGTGATGCTGGGTCGCGGCCATCGATTAGCACTGATATCATGAAAGCAGCATTGGAGGCTACTACATTCCTCTTGGCGTGGACCATACCGAAGTTCTTGTTACTATAGCCGTATTTACTTTGCTCGAGGTTACTCAGTTGGATTAAATAGTTTATTCTTCTCTTGCCCATCCGCCACCACCCTGTCTATCTTGGACTGGCCGAGATTCGGCGGTCGAGAATGCGAAACTTCAAACTAGTGACACCCTCCTGCTTCAAAATGTAATTTTCTTGTGCATCCCTTAGCTATTTTGTATTACAGAAAACCGTCACTAGATTCAGTAATACCTCCAACGACAGATGCCTCGGTATAACTCAGCTTTGCGTAGAGCGTCTTCGTCGCAAACCTCAATGCAACTGCAACACAAGGCAAATTCGGTCCTTAGAGGCAATTGACCTATTGATTTTGAAGAAATATTATGCATTATTCATGGAATTGTGACCTCAGCAGCACTTGCATTAATACAATCATTGCCCACTCCCTCAACACAAGGCATCTGCCTACTCGAACATGTCATCTGCTCAGAGCTGGTGACACTCTGTCATGCATAGGCAATCTACCAGTGCGTGTGACCCTTGCGAGATCCTATTCACCACTACTTGCTGTCTACGACTTAGTATTACCAGCAAACTTGTGACCTCGTACAAAGAGCGTCCGAGGGCCGTCACTCTGTGCGCCATAGTATGGTGTAACTTGATCCGAGAATCTGGTCAAGTCATTTTAATTTACGAAGCAGGCCATAGAAATCAGCCTCTGGAACGTCTCAAACTCTATATCAGCGTGTCGCAAATTCCAGGGGCCGAATGAGCCAGTTACCACCAACACATGCGACGGTTATGCGAGCGCCGGAGGATAACCCCCCCCGTATGATATCCAGAGAGCGGTACCACTGCTAATGCGATGGCGAGGTAAAATCTAGTGGATAACAGCGAGGTTTTGTAATTTATGGTGAGGAGACGCCAAACACTCTCGAGATTTCTTGTCGACCTCCGATTGGGGCCAACAGGAAAGGAAGAGAGAGCAACAGTGATTGGCCCCGGGAGTGCGGACAAAAGAAAGGAGAGGAGAATGAATAACTGAGTGTTCTTCAACTCGTCTCTAAGATTTCATTACCTGGAGATGGCGCCCTTCTTGCCCTTCTTGCCCTTCTTGCCCTTCTTGCCCTTCTTGCCCTTCTTGCCCTTCTTGCCCTTCTTGCCCTTCTTGCCCTTCTTGCCCTTCTTGCCCTTCTTGCCCTTCTTGCCCTTCTTGCCCTTCTTGCCCTTCTTGCCCTTCTTGCCCTTCTTGCCCTTCTTGCCCTTCTTGCCCTTCTTGCCCTTCTTGCCCTTCTTGCCCTTCTTGCCCTTCTTGCCCTTTTCGTCGGCCTTGCTGTTGTCTTTGTTGTCACTCCCGTGTATCCCGATTGGAGTATGACTGGGCCGAAGCCTGCACGAACGAAGGATTACTTCATAAAGGGTCGTTACCTGCGTTATTACTCACACAAGGATTGCCCTTCTGCTGGCATGTCCCTTTAAGAAGTTGTGTCTATTAGGTAACATTCTAGGAGCAGACGTTGACAAGGATCTAGATGCAATAGATACCAAGCATATCGAAGATACCAACCATAACAACGAACTACAACGAATACAAAATCTATTATCGGCGTAGAATCTACAGCGCTGGACATGACCTTCAAAAGGAACATTTATTCAGCGGCGATCTCAGTCGTTCCTGCCCCAGCTAATAGTTTCAATGCAATTACGCATCATCGGGGCAGTTAGGCTCTTGACAGACTCCAGGGCAGTAAAATTTACGGATAGTGACAGTAAGGTCAGCAACGTCAGTAACGCATGAAACTACAGCCAACAGCCGACTCATCATCGCATATGCTGAAGCCGTCTCCAATTCAGGTTCTCAGCCGCGAGTCGGGATTTCTCTATGCCGCATCACAATCATTGCATCTACGTTCAATCTCTACGTCCTCTCGCAAGTCCAGCATCATATGCCGTGCAAATTCCCGAGCATAAAAAACATTACTTACCCTGGAAAGCACTGCTGTGTACTCGACTCTGCTATGCCATGCGAACTCCCCCGGCATTGCAAGCACTACCCTGAAGAAGCAGTTCCATGCCTCTCGCAAGCCGTCCACCTCCCATATGCCGTGCAAAGCTCCCCGCTCAACACCAGAGCTGTCCATGTTTGCCACCGCGGAGAAGGGGCGATCGGTCGGGTACACCGTCTCGTGGATGAGCGCCATGGCACGAGGCTGGCTGGGGGGGGGGCCTAACCAAAGGCTCTTGAACGGCACACACAATGGGCTGCGAAGCCGCGCGACGTCATGTCAACGGTCGATCCAGCTTCTCGGCCCGAAAGTCCATTGTACGAGGGCGCCGCCGGCGGCCGCCTCTCAACGATGGCGCCTCAGAAACGAGAACGATCAGGAAAAGCCAGAACGGCAGCTCCGCTGGCAACTAAAAACCAGGTGTGTGGTAGATCCATGCCTCCCCCTTGGCTGAAACTTGCTAACTAGAACAAAAAGTTTGTTGGTGGCGTGGCGGACCATCAAGTTAAGTTAGTTGGTTGGGTATGGCCCCCGACGCCGGAGAAGCAGAGGAAAAACTTTTTTCACTGATAGATAAAGATAACGTCGATGCTGATAAGGGCCGCTGGACATAGTACAGGAGGTCATTTGTTAGTGTAAGACAGTGGGGCGCCCGCCTTGCAGTTTGCAGAACTCCATTGTAAGTTGGCAGAAGAAGAGTTGATGCAAACAACAAACAGAACAGCAACAACAGGTAAGTGTCTTTGCCGTTCATTGTCCGGACGTCCGGACGTCACCGGTATCATTCATCCGCATCTTCTTCGTTAACAATCGTATGCTCACGCGAACAGAATGTCTCTAGCAGCATCATTCCTTTCGGCTCTCTTACCATCGCAGGGGGGCACTGCAGCAGTGACGCCTCGATGGGGCCCTTGGCGAACATACCGCAGTAATAATATCAACCTGGCCCGCCGCGCTTTACTCAGGACGATGATGAACACGGAGTGTCCCCTTGGGGAAAGCCATTATTACAATTACCCGGTAACTATTACAAGCTTTTGCGGGACCCCCATCCTCCATCTGCCACAACGTTCGACGGAACTTGCCACACAAGCCAAGGTCAGTTCACCGGCCAGCTCCAGCTCCAGCTCCAGCTCGCATCTGGGTCTCCCCGGAGGCCAGTGAAACACACAAACCAAGCTGTCGAGGAGAGAAAAAGAACGGGCCGAAGCCATCGCCTCCATCAGCCAAGCAACTACCGGCGCGAGGCTGGCTCGCGGCAAATGTTGGACGCCCAGCCCACGAAGCGACGAGCGACAAGGCCATCCACCAAAGCAAGCCCTCCTGCAGCTCGCGCCACCAATGTCCCTCCACCACCGTACGGATACAAAGTTTTCTAAAATAATGCTGCAGCGATGCTGTAAAACGTTAGTCCGGCAGCGCCTGGGCCAGATGTTAACCATCTAGGGCCAAACGCTTCAACTACCACCACTACGCTGTTGCTGTGGAGGAAGGGCCATTTTTTTCATCATTCGTGAGACGCCAATCACCACTCCCGCATAATGCGCCGGGTCTAAAAATCAGCGACATCGTCCCAACAAATTACTGTCACAATGTGCCGTTTTAGCTGGGAGATTGAGTATTTGCCAATGCAGTCAGCTCATTGGGGGCGTGGTTCTTGCATGTAGCAAGACGCCATCACCAAACTTGTCCAGAGCTGAATACTGGCCCAAGCGTGGTACATGTCATCCGTACTGCATATCGACATCGAGGGATCCCTGCTAGCTAACAAGACCTCGTTCGCCATCTCAGCAGGAGCAGTGGCCACCGAATACATGACGATACATTCCAAAAGAGTTGGAAATCCCCTTTTCATACTGGTCGACGTTTCATCAATAGTGGCAGCCACCAAATGTGGAGTTGCGCCAGCTTGAAGACTCTGCCCTAATAACTAATACATCCCATCCTCAACCTCAACACCGACGGCCGTTGAATACATGCCGACACACTCGCGTCAGCAATTCTGTCGACTTTCCAGAAAGCTAGGTGGAAGAGTCCTCTTGGCCACTCCGACAAGGACTAGGCGCAGTGCCAGGGAGTTGTCATGCCTAGCTTCTTGCACGGTTCGACAATTTCCGATCCATTTTCGACCATCTGTCTGGCTGAGACATTGAGAACAGACCAAGCCTATAATGCCCCCGCCACCATTCGATCAACGGCTATTGATGCGACCGCCAAAATCTTTTTCGGCAGCGTCTTCATATTGAAGGTCGGCCGGCTGGTCTTTGCTTACCAGACCAGACCAGATCAGTCGAGCCAAGGATCGGCACCGTGCTGACGCCCGTACTTACTCCTCTGGTGCCAAAGAACGCCCGTTCACCTGTATGTACGTGCAATCCCCATTGACGTCCGAGACGAGGCTTTGGGCTCAAGGCTGGCGCAGCAACAGCATGGGGCGCCGGACGGGTCCCCTTTTGCGCCTTGCGACTGATCCTGGAGAAACAATCCGGGGTGTGCATGGAACTGGCAGTTCTGGTGGCCGCCCGCCAAGTTATTGCTCCGTTCTGCATTGGCTCGAGAAGGAGCAATGGGCGTCGACAGGAACGCCCATGCCCATGTCTGGGGTTTTTCCGCAATGACCCGAAACAGCAAAAAGCCCTTTCGACACATTACCTGCAACCGTGGGGTAGGTACTTGTGTACGTATAGTAACTCAGTCCGGGCAGGATGGCTGAAGGCCTTCGGCGACCAGGGAGGGAACTTGCAATTGGGCTTGGCGACGGGAATACACATGACAACGAGGTTTGCGACCCGGTCCTATCTGTGTGAACCGACGCATGCAGTTACTGGTTTGAGAGCGGCCCAACATCAGAACGATTGCACGCTAGCGCCTCTGCCGCCCAACTAACTTGGTAGCCTCGGGCCGGCATGATCGGCTAGCAACTGGTCCTCGATTGCTGCTATGTGTTACCAGAGCGTAAGTTATGCTCCGTGTGCTTCTGGTCTATTCGTTACTGTTCTTCTTCTGGCTTGTGAGCAAGAGCTAGCGCCATGTTGGCACCGGACGAGAGGAGCCGGGTATTGCTTCCCGCTCCTTGTGATTCCAGATTTGCAATATCCAGCCCTCCAGCCCTCCAGCCCTGTGCGGATATCTGTAACGTGATTCAAGTACTTGCGAGTCGCTCTCAAACGCTCGTGTCAAGATCACACGACTGCGAGCCCCGGCCCCAGGGTAGACGAGTCGGTCCTCTTCGAAACATGATTCGAGTTCTGTCACCACTTCCCACGCCCTCTCGAAGCGTGTGCAAACAGGCATCCGCTTCAGCATCAACATGGACGGTGTTACCTGGCTGTTCGCCGATGCCATGCTCGGCCTGCAGGATGGCTGCCCAAGGTTATAATACGCTTATGATTGAAGCCTCGTTGATTGCCACCTGCAGATGAGCCCGCGCGTGCAAGTCGGTGACCAAGGCCTGCACACTTGCGATTGTAAAGGTATAATATACTCAGTTAGCAGAAAAGCAATACATACCATTTATAGAAGCCATGTCTCAAGCCTGCTCGTTGCTTTTGACGCTCAAGCCAGGCAGCTCAGCTTGTTGTCTGCATTGTACGCGGTACAATCTCCCACTCAGACGTCGATTTCTTCGCCTCTCACGCAGTTGCGTGGGGGGCATGAAATCACATTTTGTAATGCGATACTTGAAGTATGGGGGGTGTGATTGTCATTATGCCACCTGTCTCTCATTCTAGAGACGAGTTGGACATGTAAAGGGAGGGCCATGGGGGCGAAGATTCCACGTCTGGCTCAACCATCCAAATCCAACCCTGGGTCCGAACGACGCCATGTATTGCCAAGACCCGTCCATCGATGCATGCCCGTCCCAACTGCCCGAGAGGCGATGCCAAAGTATCTGCGAGGGGTCTCCATGTTTTATCCCCTGATATCTTACTCATGACCCTTGCCAGACAGAACAAGATGAGGTAAAGGCGTGTTCTAGATTAGGGCTGGCTGACTTGAAAGCTCTTTCATCGTCGTCACTATACAGGCTTCTCCGTTTTCCAGTCTGGCGGCTCTGCAGCAGCCACGATGGGCGCTAGAGGGTTCTGCGTGTATCGACCAGACAGGTCAGTCATTACGAATAATAAAATCGATCTCGCCATGATATAACGTATTAGGACCTCGTTTCTTCCTAGTTACTTGTACTGTATGCCACCTGTCTCGGAGGCAAGCTTGGCGCGCAGCACTGTTTGTGGCAGGCAGCTGTGTGAGATGTTCACGGAGAGACGAGGAGCTTGGCCAGCTGGTTCCAGCACACTCAATTCGACTGGTATCCGTACTCCGTACTCCGAATACTGGGTAACTAGAGGGGGCAGTTCAACTCCTAGACGGAGTACTTGGCAACCCCGTCTCTGTGATGACGGCCTTGGCGCATAGCTGCAGTTTCGCCTGCAAGGTCGCGGGGAGCGTTCAGTCTGCCAACGCCGGGCTAATGGAGGTGGCTGCTTCCCTGCTGCGAGCCGAAGTAGTTGTTTGAAAGCCACCAGATGAAAGCTCCGCTAGACCACCAGAAGCCCGGCTCTTGCTCCGTACAGCATTGTAGCATCGGCTTTGTGCAGTCTTGTGGCACACTGGTACGTACCCCCTGCTGGATTTGAGAACGGGCAACGTTGAACTATTGTGGATATTGTAAGGTGGTTTTGCAACATCAATGGGCATGCACGTAGTGAATGGCCAGTCAGTGGAGTTTTGTACAAAAGTTGAAACTGGAGCCGTGCAAAAAGAAGAAGTGATGAACGACCAAGTCAGTGAGCTCCAGCCCATTTGTCGACTGCTCCGAGCGCAAAAGCTGACGCAAAATAAGTTGCTGTCGTCGGCGTGCTAGTTATTCCATACATGTTTTGTAGCATCCGAGCAGGGTCATGGTAGCTGGTGTCTGCCGCCAGCTCTGACCACCATACATGTACCAGGGCCTTCATAGGTATCATCAACCTGCATATCCGCGATCGCAACTGTGTGGAGGGGCAACGACCGAGTTCACTCGAGGATGGAGGGGTAGTTGGCAAAGAGTCGCAGGCGGCGACGGCAGGCGACGGGCACGAAAAAAAGGTTGTGCGCCTCACTGGCTACCACCGCCAAGAGGAATGGCGTGCTCGGTCAGCGACAGTTGAATTGCACGATTGATTTGGCTTGCAGGCTCGGCGGGGCCCAGACAGTCCCGTGGACCAGGGCTGATCGGGACAGAGGAGAAGGATTGGAGCGAAACACAGACTCGGGAGGAGAAGGAAAATCATACACGTCGCCTGCATGATTCAGCGCTGTGCCACATGTGGTGTCGCCGCCGCCGCCGCTGTCATGTTGTGCGATGTGATACACTGGAAAGCCAACCACGAAAGCCCAGTGCTTCTACTCGACACGGTAGCCCGACAATGGTTATGAGGCGCTCTCAGCGGCCAGCCATGAATCCTGCCCATTAATATCTTTCAGTTTCGCTACGCGCCCGGGCTGCAGGATGACGTAGCAAGACCAAGAGTTTTTTCGCCGTTGTGCCCAAGGACAAAACAGCAAGAACTGAAAACCCCCCTTCGTCTGGTCGCAAGGCCTAGGTTGCAACGAGCCACGTTACGGACTGTCGGGGCTTTTTCGGGGATGGGCCCGGACGATGGCGGTACAAGAACCAAAGGCACCAACACAAAAGCACGCCCCCAAAGGTGAAAAACGGGCCAGAGCCAAGGAAGGACAGGCTTGGTCTGGAGGACAAGTTTCGAGTGAGAGGTCGATGGTCCCTTTCTAACCCAGCTTTTTTAGCTTGTCTGCTGTCGCAGGGAAAGCGGTTGTAAGCTGTCGGATCGCACGGTGGTGAAATACGTTACACGGGAGCCGATTGGAGGTCAACGAGGCTGGCTCTTGCGGTAAAACAGCCCAGTCTGGTCGTGACATTGCCTGGCTGAAGAGCATGCAAGACACAATCTCCAAATAGCCATTTCGTTCACTCTGTGTGCAAGGCCACTATTTGGAAGACCGCAAAGTTCAACGGAGCTGCGTGTAGTAATCGTTTCGGCGATTGCGGAATCGGAGGAATCTGTGAATGAAAACATATGGTTTTCTTTTGTAGGTCAGGAGAAACTGCACCAGACAGACAAACAGGATTCGATAGACCATCCCTCCGAACAGTAATAATATTGACGGCACCGGGCGACACATATTCAAACAAGGAGGGCGCTACAGGCAGGTGGCTTTCTTCTATCCTCCTTATTACCTACCCAGTAGCATTTGGTAAAAGAGGCCCAGCAGTGTCACGACTTCAATACGGAGGGGTCAGGGGCATCCACTCACACCACAGCAAGAGCCACTTGCTACTGTGCCATGGTTGTTCTGGCCATTTCGTACCAGCGGGTTGTCAGTGGATATCATGGACCGGCAACTATGTAGCGACGATGACAGTGGTTCTGTTTAGCGAGAGCAGCCATGTCGCAAAGAGAAGAAAAACGGCAGTAAGCATCATGCATACATACAGCCACCGAGCCAAGCCATCCACCAACAAGCCAAATCAGACCCTAGTTAACAGTAAGGTTACAGGGCCCCTGTGGCCTCATCGTCATTGAGCAAAGCCTCACCAAAAGGGAGCTGCTGCAAAATGATCCAATTGCTGTGCTTGTTTATTAGCGCGAGCCTCGTCACAGTGTGTCCGTATGACCAGTCACGGCCCGGGGCCGTGGATGACACGATGGTGCCCTGGTGGCAGGCGGTAGGATGAGGAATGTTGCTGGGAGCAGTCAATTAATTAACGAGATGCACTCATCTTCTATTTTTACCAATGCATTGATTGAGTGGTTGGCAAATACTGAATGTATGGTGCTGGGATGGGTGGACAAGACCCTGCTCCAGGTATGTACATATGTCGCTGGCTCCATGCCTGTCAGAAGCGCAGTCGAAGCCGCGGGCTCCGTTGGAAAGGCAAGCAGCCATACAAATCATCAACAAGGACAAGCCGTAAATAGAACAATGCCCAAAATCGCATTTCGGTTCTGCGCATGACGGTGTGCACAGGCAGCCGCATTGTAGTGGGCGCTCTTTTTTCCCTCCCAAACAGACCGTGGCTATCTTGATGAAAGGTCGTCTTGAATGCCAAATCAAACACGCAAGTGGCATCTCTTCTCTTCGAGCTTCCCTTTACGGTCGGGCTGATTAGTCGTGGCTTTCTCAAATACCAGTAGGTTTACATTTTGCAATGACAGGGCCATGAAAGAGGAGCCAGAGAGAGCCCATATTAAGCCAGTCGTCATCTGCACGTTGACGACATCGGCGGGCCAAATTTTTCGGGCCAGGACGAGCGCCAGTGGTTGGTACGGTATAGTGACTAACGAGGCTAGTCCCATGCAGAAAAAAGGCCCAAGACATTTGCGTTTCTCTTGTGCCAGAGTAGTAGCTAATAATAATGGTTACGTGGTGTAGTAACGAGACCAGAGTCGTTCGAGTCGAGAAGTTGTGCTGCTCGGTGATTACCTGTGTACAGGCGGCGCAGGAAGAAGGCCGAGCCAGCGCCGCCCTCCCCCATCGTACCGCCCGTTACCGAGCGACATTCCGATCCGCGTCGGGCAGTTTCGCCATTGAGGGCAGCCGGCTATTGGGTGGTGGGCAGGTGAAGGCGGCCGGCGGCGAACTAGAAGAGAAGCGGCTCGCACGGTGTGGGCGGCGCTGCGTCGTCGATGGAGATTGGTTCTGATTGAAGCCGACAGGGCTCCCATTTTAGAGGAAAATAATTGTGGTCACCGATTCTATCTCTGGATTCTGTGTGCTGTTGTAATAACATGGACCCTGAGGGTCATTGCTGCTTGTTTACGTTACCGACAGAGTCGCAACCAGGAAGGAGGAGCACGCACCGTACCCCAACATCATCTTCCACCTGGCTGGCAGGCATACTTCGTAGCAGCGACAATCGAAGCAAAACATTTGTATGGTTTGTTTGGTTAGCCATCGTACGCAATAAGCTGATGCTGAATACCGGCGACCGAGTAAGTTAGTTTGGAGGGGCAATTCAGAGTGCAGAAAAAATCGAGTTGACACTAGTGCCCATTGCAGAAGCACCGCACGATGGCTTGCATCGTGCAGAGAGCGTGTGAGGTGACGCCTCAGGCACTCAACTAGGATCGCAGAGGCGAGTGAGGCTCCACCCGAGCCCTTGGCTGGGAAGGAGGGCCCACCACAGCCTCTGTGGGTGAAAAGCCGGGCTTGCCCATCGTGGGCGAGGCGGAGCTGAGCTGAGAAGAGACGGCTGGTGCACTTGAGGTGTCTACAACAAGGAATAGCAAGTAAGAAGGGCGGGGAGCAAAATTAGAAGGAAAACAATAAGGCAAGCGTGGTTTGATGACTGCGTACCTATAGGTAGTCGCTGTCCTTTCTGGTCTTGAAATAGCCCTACCTGTTTGTTTTGGTCTAACAGGTAGGTACAAATCTTACTACTGTAAGTACGAATTACACACTACGGAAGGCAAGGTACATAGTTAAGATACCTGGCTAATCAGGTGCTCAGTGTCAGGCAGCAGGGCCATCCCACATCCCACCTCATAAGCATCATCAGCAGCGATACCATCATCATCCTGAGGTACCTCACTCTGTGTAAACATTCCGCATCTTATGAGCACAATCTAATCTGTAACCAGGTACTCCGTAGTCATGAAGTACATGTGGACTACAATGCTGTACGGCGCTGCTCCCCATTTCCTTTGGCCCTTGGCAGCCCCTCCCCCTTCCACTGGGGGGCCCGGGGCACTGGGGGTACTTACAGGCTGCATGCACTCCCAAAGCCACTGAACACCACGCCCCATCTCACCCCCCAACTGGCTGGCCTGCACCCACTCTTTCAAACCGCTTTTTTACCCGCTGATTCCTCTAACTGTAATGAGGTACCTAGGTACCTAAACGTGTCCGGCGTCGCCAACCTGTTTCTTGTGGAAAGACAGCACTATTGCCGCGATTTCGAGTTCACGATTTGGCTGTCGTGGATGTGATTATCCCGGTCCTGTGTTTCGAACATTTTGCACTCATTCTTGTTTCTTCCGCTGAAAGACATGGTATGCAGCGCTCAACGCTGCGCTTACCACCACTGCGATTGATTGATCAATGCCGAGTGGATAATATTATGATTCTGATACTCATGCTCATGCTTAACCCGTTCGCCAGTAACTGACTAACCTGTGACCAGGAGCTCGTAAACTCTGGTGAACGAAGGAAGGCCCCTACTACCTACCTCTAAAAGTAAGATAACCTTACCTCTTCCTCCGACTGTGCTGTTTGGCTGTGCTGGCTGGTCTGGTCTGGCTGCCCAGACCCGACTGCATCGAATCCTGCATGCCACAGCCAGCCCAGCCTTCAGGGCAACCTCTGTCTCATCATCAGCGCAACAAAACCTGTGCTTTACCCACCTCTTTCCTCCTACTTCTTCTTGACCTTTTTTGTCTTGACATATATTTACTTGCTTTCCCTTGTCTCCCTGCGTCTTCCTTGCACCACCCTCCGCATACATACCTACCTACTAACCACGGATAACCTGGTCCCCCTCCAGCTGGAAGCCGGAACCCGCACAAACGGACCCTGTCCTGGGGCTCGTTGCTCACTCGACCCGCCCGCCACTCACTGACCTCTTGGTCTCTGACACGCTCGTCCTCTGTCCTTCTCAGCGGAGGTCGGTACGGGGTACATCCTTGAATGGCATAACGGCACCCATCTTCCAGGTACTCATTTTAGCCAAGAAGTTACCATTGTCATCTGATACACAGGGCAAAGTAACCTCCCTCATTACTCACTGGCAAAAGGTACCTACCTCATCGGTACTTTCAGACTGCACCTGGAGTCAACCGCACCAACTCTGAGCCCACCCTCCGCCTTCTCTGCCACCACCCTCTCTGGCTCTGGCACTCTGCCACTTTCTGTCTTCTGCCCGTTTGCCGCCGGGCACCCACACCCACTCCGGGCACACCACATACATCCACCCGCCAGACTGACTCTCCGTCTTCTTCCTCCACCGACGCTTTTGCTTCCTCTTATTCTTCCAAAGAAAAAAAATCCTACCATCCTTCTCCTTTCACTCCTTTCACCTCCACCTGCTCCCTGGTTTCCTGCCTCGCATCTGCCTCCGCAGATATCAATATCCTCTCGCAATGATAATTGACGGCGAAAAGTACGCTTGCGAGGCATGCGTGCGCGGGCACCGTGTTAGCAACTGCCAGCACTCGGGTAAGTCTTTCAGCACCTGGACGCCCCTACAACACCCCCTACGGCGACCGTTCCCAACCCCACGCCCACTGTCGCCGGCGCCCATGACAAGCACCACGATGGCCTCTTCCAGTCGACGGATGCCTCTCGAAACGCGCCGACTTTTTTTCTCTCCCCTCTGAAGCTGTATCTAACTGCCTCTGGTCTTATACAGATCGTCCTCTTCAACATATCAACAAGAAGGGCCGTCCTGTCTCTCAATGCGCCCACTGCCGGTCCATGCGCAAGTCGCGCGCTGCCCACATCAAGTGCGACTGTGGTGAGAAGACGAGCAAGTGCACTCACTTGCAGCCTACCGTCGAAGGACACACTGGTGAGCTCTATTGAACCTTTCAGTCTCGTCTCGCAACTTGCTCCGAGTCCTAACGCGCCCTCTTCTCCCTCGCTCAAGAGACCTGCTGCTGCAACCACGGTGGCCGCTGCACTTGCGCCCTCAAGAAGGAGCCAAGCCTCGACACCGTCCATGAATCCGACTCGGAACAAGAATCCACCGACGTTCAAGCTGCTGCACTCGCGGCCAGTCGTCCCAAGCCGCCCGTCAGACCCCGACGTCGTGCCAACACCATCCACGCCGATGGCGGCCTCTCGTTCGACGAGAACGGCCATCACAAGCCCATGGCCAAGCACAACCGGGCTGCCCAAAAGTGCAACCCGTACCAGCTTAATCGCGTCAACTCGGCCAACAGTGCCAGCAGCCTCGGTGCTGGCGTTGAGGGTCTGAGCTTCACTCACAACTCCAAGAGCGCTGCCGCCCGCGAGCGCCGAGTCAAGTCGGAAACCGCCTCGCCGCTCATGGCCGCCTCCAGCTTCCAGCTTGGCACCGCCAACCTGCCACCTCTGGATCTCTCCAGAATCGACAATTCCGCCTACATTGGCAACGGCGGCTCCTTTGACCTCTTTGGTTCCGGCTTTGACCAGGACGGCCCCATGTACAGCGCTGGCCTCTCTGCCGCTTCGGTCGACTGGAGCAACTACGAGTTCAGCGACGGCCGCCCGGACAACTTTGCTCCCTCGAGCTACAGCCAGACTGGCGGCCGCAACTTCAACGGCCTCTGTGAGTTTGGTAGCGGCTCCGAACAGCTTCCCAACCTCGCCAACACCACATCCACCTCGGGCGACGTCTCCGAAGTCGAAGACTTTCTGCCGGGCGGCGACGACATGGACGGCTTTGGTAGCAACAGCTTTCTGCGCCAGAACGTCATGGCCGCTGGCGCTGCTGACCTGACAAGTATCGATTACGACAGCTTCTACAAGAACGCCGAAGCAAATGCCATGGCCGGTTCAGGCGTATCTCTCGTCGAGGAGGACCCCGCATTCTGGATGCCCAACTACAATGACGGCATTGCCACCGTTGATGAGAGCGCCGACCCGCTTGGTGCCGCGACAGCAAACAACTATTGGCAAGTATAGTCATGCTTCTTCGCATTCATGACTATGGTCGTCTGCCTTCTTCTCTTTTATTTTCTGTTCTGTCGAAACGTTATGTTTCTTCCACAAATTTTTACAGGGATACGGCGTCGAAGCTTTCTTTTCTTTCTTTTTTACTTCTACTTCAGGCGTTTTTGCTTGGGATAAACGAGATTCGTTAGAAGGAACATTCGGGATACATTTTGGGCGATTGATCGTGTGGTGTGGCTACATTCACTTTTTGTTCTTGTTCTGGCACATTGACGGGCTCATGAGGGCCGAGGCACGAGGCAGAAGAAGGGACGGAATGGAAACGTATCAAAGCGCTTGGGCTTCTTTGTTGCTGTTTCTACTTTCTATGCAGAGTTGTTATAGGCGAGATCGTCTTAGCTACTTTGTACTCTTGCGCTTGCCTCCTCCCCCGAATGCTGCTCCCTGCAATGCTCCTCTGCACATGCCTCTGAGCTTTTCCTTGGTTTTGCACTATAGAATCTGATGCGCATGATGCGTAAAGAGGCTGGTTGGGTTGGGTTGGGGTTTTGAAAATGGGATATAAGGGGCGTTTGGTTTGGTCGCAAAACTTACAAAAATCTATCTCTCCGAGTTCAGATGCAAGGTCTGCTTTGGTCTCGCCATTGCCCACAACGATGGACAATGACGGCCGTCTTCTAGGCCTTGCATCATGGCATGTGAAAGATGGGGTACATATACTTTGTGGTTTGGCGTTTATTTTTCTTGTTGGATAGATCAGATTCTGGCTAGAATCGCCTTTGTTTTTGGTGTCTTTTTCCCTTTTCTTTTCGGCTTTGCCTGGTGTTTCTTTAAAGGTGTTCGTTTGATTCGAGGTCTTGACGTTGCTTACAGGCGAGAAACCAAAGATAACAGCATATACCCCTTGGGATTGGGCAGCGAAAAAAAAAACAAAAGCTGGGGCGCACAAAAAAAATATATTTAGAGGTTCTCTTTTACTTGTTCAATACACTGTTTTACAGATGGCAGAAGCGCCAACAACGCACACGCACACTTGCAGCACAATACGAGGGCCGTTGGGGATCACATGGGCTAAAACCCCTGCCAATGGAATGGTACAGCCCAGCACGACAGAACAGGCTGGACATGTGCAGCGTCTTTCGTTTCCTTGGCATACGTGACTCGCCCCGTTCATCACCGGTGAGGCTTGACCTTGTCCTGGACTGGATGAGTGCGGGGTGGTTTGGTCAAGGAAGAAGTCGGGGGCAGATGCAAGCGTGATGATCCTTCAGTGTCTCTTTGGCCACCTCACCTCGTTGCCGATGAACAGGGTATTTCGGGGCAATTCTAGTAGGCAGGACAAAGAACAAGAACAAGAGCAGTGTGAGCTTTGTGGCTGTCACATCATACCTCGTCGCTTCCACGGAACACAAACAGGGCTACACAACCTACCCGCCGTCTTACAAGAGGCTGGAACCGGGACGGAATCGATCGGTTTAGCCCGCCCGCCTTGTAGCAAAAAGGAAACCTGCATGATTTCCCTTCCCTTCCCCCTCCTTCGCCTCGCATCCCCCCCCTCCCCCACCTTGACGTTGCAACGACGGGCAAACGCGGGGTTGGGAGAGAGGGCCTTGGAGGGTCTTCGATGGATGGAGGGGAGTGGCGAAACCGCCAGCCAGAACCCCTTCGTTTTTTGCGTTGGCAAATAATTACTGGGCTAGCAGCGGAGGAGCAAATCGACACCCATTTATTTCTTCGACTTATAAGGAAACATGACAAGTGCCGTGTTTCTCCCCCAGAAGGGTGGTGCATTCGCATAAATCATGGGAAAGGCACGGATGGGGAAGATACACCGTATAAGTGAGCAACGGGAAACAAAAAAAAAAGGCACGTTCCGTCTCACAGGGCAAAGGAGGCCTCCCCCAGCCCCAGCGCCCATTCCCTTTACGAGAACAAATAAAGAAAAAAAAAGATGCAAAAGGCGGGGATCTATTTTCATGCCGTTTCAGGCCATCATTGAAAAACAACCATTACTACCTAACTACAGGCTGTGTCGTCGTAAAAATCAGCCCCCGTCGCTGCAGAGCCAACCAGCAGACCTTGGCCAAAGCAGGAAGTTCCCGCAAAATATGCTGGCACGGGAAACTACAGCGAGCCCAGTATAACGGGGGGCCACACAAAGGTAGATCCAACGTTCCGTCGACAACCGGCGGAAAGGAAAGGCCCGGCGGCAGCCGAGAGGGGTGGTGGTGCTGTATTTTTGCGACCCGTGAGCACAAAGGAGGGGGTGAGGCTGCGAGTTTGGTGTACGGAGGGGTAAAGCAAAGGGCGTGTTACTGTAGATGGGATAAAACATCAAAGCAAGGTGGGCCGATAAAGTCATGGTTGAGCATGCGAACAAGGAGGGCGGTCGTGCAGCTATACAAAGATAGACTGCAAAGGGGACCGGCGAGGATGAACCGACAGACGCATGATGATCAAGTTTGCGGCGCACTCAGATAGAAGCACACAAGTCAGAGGTTAACCAACCTAGTGTCGGGTGCCTTCGTGAACAGAGCTTGTAGATATATTTTATAGGATCCATTGAATATCCATTATCCATCTCCTAGTCCTCCTTTCTTTTTTTTGGCAGCATCCCTCTTCATCTCACTCTGCGCATCAAACCGAACCGTCTCTTCTTCCATGATAAAAAAAAACCAGCGCTATACAAAAGCTCCCTAACAACTCCAAAAAGCGACACCAACATAGCACCGCCTGTAGGGTGGCGGGTTCAATTAAATCATGGTTTCATTAAACCAACCAACTAGCTGTCTTGGCCTTTTCTGCTCAACTTTGCTTTGCTCTTGTTTTGCTTCGTCTTAGTATACACTTGAGTTTACCAACGCCATGACTTGGGAACCCCAAAAGAAACGTCATCTCAATCACGTACAATACATACACAAGAAAGGTCATTATAGCCTCGCCAGGCCGAAGCCGCTTTAGACATCAATGATCTCACGCGACTTCGAGGTATCCCGTGGCGAGAGATGCAGTCGCCGCCGCTGCTGCTACAGCAGCCGCCGCCGCCGCAACTGCCGCGTCGCCTTCTGCAGGGGCGATCCCCTCGTGCGCGGTCGCCAGGTCCGCGAGGTGCTGCAGGCCCTGGCTGGCCGCCGCGGCCGATGCCGACGACGACGTCGGAGGGCGCAGCACTTCGGAGAGGCGGTCGCGCACGCCGGCCCAGTGCTGAGGGGTGCCGCCATCGACGACGTCGCGCGCCAGCGCCAGCGCCTCGTCGCGCGCGCGCTCCGACCGGGACAGCGTCGTGATGGACATGGTGGCCAGCGAAACGTAGTGGTTTACGAGAGGGCTGCGCAGGTGCGGCGTCGCCAGGAGCAGCTGCGTCACCTCTTTGGTCGGCCACAGCGCCTCCGACGTTGTCGAGCCCGGTGTGATGAGCGTGACGAGCAGCTTGCAGTGCCAGTAGGCGAGGTGGATCAGCGGAAACGCGCCGGCGTCCATGTGTGCGGGGAGGTCCTCGCGGTAGTTTTCGATATAGTCGCCCAGGATGGCCGCCATCGGCGGGTCGGCGGTGGCGACCCCGGTGGGGAGGTGAGAGATGACAAAGGATATCCGGTTGAGAAGCTTGGAGAGACGGGTGAAGTAGAAGCAGGTTTCACCAACAACTGCTTCCAGCCCGGCGGGAGCCACGACGCTATTGTCAGGGATCTGCGCTGGCTTGCCCGTGCCCGCCGCGTACCACCGATCCATGCCGATGAGCGACCACCAGATGCGCGTGCAAAGCGCCTCATTAGAGTCCGTCTCGGCTGCAGGATCCACGGCCGGCAGCTTCCAGAGCTTCATGCTATTCGCCAGCCCGACGGCGCGCGACAGCAGGAACGGCAGCGTCGACACGGAACGCCAGTCAGCGTCGATGATGAGCAGCAACAGCGTCTGCGCGTGCACAATGTCCGTCGCGCGTGTGCGCGGCGCCTCACTACTCTCCCAGTCGTGCAGCAGTGCGTTGGCCTGCTGGACGTCGCCCGCTGTGCTCTGCCCGACGGCGAGCAGGGCAATCTCAAACGCCGTCCGGACGGACAGTGGGCACTGCGCCAGAAGCGCTTGCTGACGCGTCTTGGTTGTTGCAAGGATGGGGTACAGAGGCTGGACAGAGTTGAGGAAGTCGTTGAGTACGCCCTCATCAATGTTGGGTACGTACTCGCCATCCTCCATGGGTAGATCATCCACCTCCTCGTGCGCGGGCTTTGAGGGCGTATCATTCACAGCAGAGGGCTGCGGTGCCAGGCTTGAGTTGTGGTAGTACGTGTTTGAATGCGCCGAGTCGGGCGGCAATGATCGAGGCTCAGATCCCCAGGGTGCTTGGCGATTGGGGGCGGGTGTGCTGAATTCATTCGAAATGCTCGAGTACGGGCGCTTGCGGCTGGCATCATCCACAGAGGTAGTGCCATTTGTACCCCGGTGACGCTCAGAGCTAAAGAGCTTGTCGATTTCGTCTTGAGACACGCCGCCATCAGATTCGAGCTTGCTCTCGATGCTGTTGATTCGGTCGGCAAGTTCTTTAATGTACCTACGCAAGATATCAGCAAGACTGCGCATTAATTATAGTGCAGGTATACCATACCCTTTGCTAGGACCTCGCTTTTGCGGTACGCGACTGAAAAGACAACGAATTGCAGACCGCGCGCAGCTAGAGCACGGAGCCTCGCCAGTGTCAGACTGCGCGTCGCATTTTATCTTTTTCCGTCTACACTCGTCGCAAGCACGCGACACTTTGGATCGTTTTCTCGGTGGGACTCCATCTCCCATGTTGTACTGGCCAAGGGGCGGACCGACGGGCACCTGTATGCTGTGCTGGACCATGTGGTCCGAGGTAGGGGTATCGTGCACGTAGCTGGGGGTGCGGTGGTCCGGTTCAGGATGGGGCATAATGCTACGCATGCCCGTCTCATCGACACCCATGTTCGGATCGGTCGTTGGCAAGAGGCCAGCACCAGCTAGGCCTTGGCCCAGCTGTGCTGCGAGCTGCAGCTCTTCCAGGTTGTCGGGGCGCGACACATGTTGCGAATCCTCCTCCGTATGAAGATGGCTGTGATCGTCCGTGCCGGGCATGTGGTCTTCAACATGTTGCTCCGTATGTTCGTGGGGCTCTTGCGTGTCTTCTCGGCCGTTGGTATTATAAAAAGGGCCCGTGTCCATGGTCTCGGCTCCCGGCGATGGATAGTTCAGGTTGGGGTCGTCGGCCTCGCCATCGCGACTAGGACCCATAGCAGGCAACGATACACGGGGAAAGGAGGGGTTCCTTCGTATTAAATCGCCCAACAATAGTGGTCAAATATGTCAACCAACGAAACAAAAGTTGTTTGAGCACGTTCAACCGTGCAGCGGCCAGAAGCGTAGAAATACTTGGACGCACGTCGAGCGTGTTAGTCGCGACGATGCTGCCTCGTCGCGATGGGCAAAAATAACTAACGAGCCATTGTTAGCACGAGGACAAGTGCAATGCACCATCGAAGGCAAAATGCCTAGGGGGAGGGTGCGAATATTTCGCTGGTAGAAAGTGCAGCCAATTGCCGACTTATAACTACAGAGCCGTACCTGGAATCCGGACGATGATAAATGCGATGGACCCGTCGCGCACAACGGAAGAGGAAGAACTCGGCGCCGTGAAGCGTGTGATTTTTAGGTGCGCTGCGATCAGACCACGGAGGTGGAAGAATTTTTCTGCAGCCCAGGCGAGGGCAGAAGTACCAAGGGCGACAATGGCTTAGTCATCAACATGCGCAGAGCCGCATGGCGACATGCATTGCTCGGCATACTTACGGCTCCCGTCAGCAGGTTATCCCTTTGTTCCGGAAATCAACAATTCGCCCAGGCAATGCACGGTGCGCCGCCCGGACAAAATGGAATCGATCTAGAAGTGGATTTCATGGCATCTCTCACCCCCTAACCCTTCTCCCATGCGCCTTCTTTCCGTTGCCACAGCACTTTGATCGCAGCAAGCCACATATGGACATCTTGACTCTCCAGAAGTGGGCCTACACAGACGGCGTTCCCAGCTACAACGCCATGGCGTATAGCTTGCTTCAGCACTACAGTGGCATCCCAGAGGCTAATATTGACAGTCACTTGCTACATATTGTAAGAAATCTTCTTGATGTTTTTTTTTTTAAACTTTCTTATGCTTGTTTTACTTCATTTCTTTAGTTCCATTCGCTTATATGTCTTTTCCTATTGCCCGAATTTATCTAACCTCTTCACAGCGCAAGCTCGCCTGGGATGCATCTCGACAGCCATTCATTGGGCGCTGGAAGTTCTTGCGCCTCGCCAAACCTTTAGACCCGTGCTACCAACAGGTTCTATTTCGTCTCACGCTTCCAGAATCTACAGACAGCATACTGGATATCGGCTGCGGCTTCGGGCAGGCACTGAGGCAACTACGCGCCAATGGGGTTGCGGGCTCCAAGCTCTTTGGTGCCGATATTGAACCTCGCTTCATCAGCCTGGGCTACGATCTCTTCCGTGACAAGGAAACGCTGGGAGCAACATTTGTCACTGGCGATTTGCTGAATCCTGACGATCGGCGGTTAGATGTGCTGTCTGGGCGCTTCACAATCGTCCACGCCGACAGCTTCTTCCACTTGTTGTCGTGGACGGAGCAGCTATACGCCGCCAAACGACTGATTATGTGGCTGAGGACTGATAGAAAGAATAGCTTCATTTACGGAAAACATATAGGGACGATCTACCCGACAAGGGTTTCTTCGGCTGGCAGCAGGCCGTATCTGCATAATGGTCAGAGCTTCCAAGGGCTGTGGGATGAAGCTGGGAGAATGACGGGTACACGGTGGTTTGTAAAGGTTGAGGAGAGTGGCGAACACGCAGATGACGCGATAGGGCTACAAGATGGGTTGATACCTGTAAATTTTGCAATATATCAATTGCCATGATGCTGGCGGATTGTAGACCGTTGTATGCCAGTCGGCGACAGGACCACCTACTAACGTGCCTGGTCCCTGTAAGTTGTTGTGAGACACTTGGAGTGTTAGCGGAGGATGAACCGCCCACGACATGATATAAAGATAGACCAGTGGATCACAATCGTGCTAGCTTGAAATTCTCTCACTAATGTGAGTATATTTCCGCTATATACTATAAATTGTAGTGTTCGAAATTGCGCGTTGAAATCGCGGGTTGAAAATTCATAGTCGCGATCTCGGGTAACCTCTCCGTAGCGTTAGTACTGGCGTACGTACCGATACCAATACCCCTCCAAGCTTACCGTCCGCTGGCCCACTAGGCGCGTCCTCCACATCGGAGCCCGTGTCGCAACAACTTCGGCAATCAACACCCACGATACTGCGCACTCCTGTGCCTCCCTTGGGAAGCCCGACTCAGCATTAAAGTATTCGCTATTTTCAGGAATTATGATATTGAGGATTATGTGAAATCAGCCAAGATGGATGCAGATTGGGACGAGGTACGGCGCAGCCCCCAACACTTGGCCTCTCCGCACACGATGCAATGACGCGCATGCGAACAATCACCCTCACACCGCGGCATTCACAATGCGCGCTGCCTGCCATACCGTTCCTCTAACGCATATCCATATCTTAGGTCGCCCGCATCCAATTCCCGCCACCAGGAATCCACGCCATGCCAAGCCCGGTCACGACCATGATGTTCGATACGTCGCAGGAACTGCTGTGGACTGGAAATGACTACGTACGACTACACACTTACATAGAGACGAATGAATTCTCACATTATTCAAGGGGCGCGTTACATCCTTCTTCGGAAGCGAGTTGCAGCGATACACCTCGTTCAAAGCACGCCTGTCCTCGGAGGGACCCGTCCGACAGATTCTGGTCAACGATAAAGGCGTGATCGCTCTCGGATCCAACGACGTCCACATGTCTCACAGAAGGGGTTCAGCAATATGGCATATAAAGTATGACCAATGACCATAGGACAAGGCTCGTGCGCTGACTCGGCCATAGGCACCAAGATATGCAGGACCTTCGCTGCATGAGCTTCACTTCCAAAGGAACCACCGAGATAATTGTTGCCGGGATGCAAGAGCAAATGCTTGTCATCGACCTCAATAAAGGCGAAGTCGTCAAGCAGGTACGAACGGCCGTAGCCTGGCGCTCTACCGCGGCTGACATTTGCAGGTCCCAACCGAGCACCAATATATCATCATGAAACGAGGCCGTTACATTTGCGCCGCAGCGCAGAATGGCCTTGTCAACTTACTTGACCCCGTCTCCTTTACTGTCGTCAAATCCTGGAATGCTCATTCAGCGCTTATCAACGACATGGACGCCCAGCACGACTTCATCGTTACATGCGGATACTCGCTACGACAAGGGCAGAACTATATGCTGGACCCTTTCCTCAACGTCTTTGATATCAAGAAGATGTCGTCTATGCCGCCAATACCATTCCCAGCCGGAGCCGCATATGTTCGCATGCACCCGAGAATGCTGACCACGAGCATCGTTTTGTCACAGAGTGGCCAAATGCACGTCGTCGATCTCATGAACCCAAACACCAGCAACGTCAGGCAGGCAAACGTTTTAACCTATCTCAGCATGTTTGAGATTGCCCCATCTGGGGAGGGCATGGCACTGACAGACGCCGAATGTCACATCCACCTTTGGGGATCACGTACCAAGCTCCATTTTGTAGACCTTGCGACACCGATTGAGTTTGCGGATACAGAAGAACAATTGGCCCCCATGGACTGGTCTTCGGAGATGTCAGTATACATGATACACCCCAGAAGCCGGGATGAGTGCTAACGCGCTGTAGACCACTGAATACCATCGGACTACCATACTACCGCGATGTTCTAGCCTCTGCATGGCCCGATCTAGTGTCGGATGTCGGAGCTCCGCCACCCAAACTTGACCAACAGTTCGTTTCTTCACTCAAAGCTGCTGGCTTTGCGTTGTATGGACGTAACACGCGGGGTCTAAGACGGAATCAGGCTGAAAATACTCGGAGTCTCGTCAAGTCAGTCAATGCTGGCATCAAAACGCCCAAGTTCCTGAGTGAAAAGGCGCGCGAGTCGGCCAAGTCAGACAGCGCTGGCGATGACAAAGCCGACGACCTTAATAGCCCATTGGCTGAGACTGAGATTGAAAGCAAGAAATCAGAAGTACCTGCCATGTATGGAAACGTGGAGATCAAATACAGCAAATTTGGTGTTGATGACTTCGATTTTGGGTAAGTCAGCCCTGCGACTCTCCGGCGCAAAAGCTAACAGTAGCAGATTCTACAATAAGACAAAGTATTCAGGACTCGAAATTCACATATCAAACTCATACGCCAACTCTCTCCTGCAGATCATGCACTTTATTCCCGCCATCCGAAACCTTGCTCTTCGTCACGCTGCTACATCATGTTTAAGCGAGACTTGCATGCTGTGTGAGCTTGGCTACTTATTCGATATGTTGCAAAAGGCCGAAGGATCCATCTGCCAGGCGACGAATCTGCTGAAGACACTCAGCAACCAACCGCAAGCTGGCGCGCTTGGTCTTTTAGAGGAAGATCCCCGTGGCTCTTCGCTTAATATGATGCTGCAGGGCTTGACGCGCTTCCTCCTCGACAGGATTGTACAAGACTTCCGGGTAGTAGAGGGCACCTCGGCGCCTATGGAGCAAGTCCTTTCAACTTCCGCAACTAGCTCCATCATCTGCAAATCTTGTCGCAGCGAATATACACACCCAAAGTCAACCTTGGTCAACGATCTGGTATACCCCTCTCCCAACACACAACCAACGTTTTCGTCAAAGATGCCGAAGGTCATATTCTCTCAGGTTTTGAAAAATAGCGTGGAGAGGGAGCTTATAAAAAAAGGATGGTGCGGAAAATGCGGCAAATATAAGGATATTGCGACAAAGAAGACCATTCACAGCGTCCCGTCCGTTCTGATTTTAAATACTGCCATCAGCAAAGCCGAACACCGCATGCTCTGGTCTACGCCAGGCTGGCTTCCGGAAGAGATAGGCATCATTGTTGACCAGGGCCAGTTCTTCTGCTATGAGGGGGAGGATTTGAAACTGCACCTTCAACGTGGCATGCACAATATCGCCGTCTATTCTTTGATTGGTATGGCAATCAATATTGAAAACGGACAAACTCAGAAGCCACATTTAGTGTCGATGATCAATGTCGCTCACGCTGAAGCAGAAGCGCCGGGTAAGAGTCAGTGGCATCTGTTCAACGACTTCCTGGTGAGGTCTGTCAGCACAGAAGAGGCGCTCACTTTCAACCCCTCGTGGAAAGTACCGGCTGTCATTGCCTTCCAGATCCGGGACGCGAACAACAAGCTGGACTCGACGTGGAAAGATCAACTTGATAGCTCTGTCCTCTACGAAGATATAAACCCGCACACTCCTGAGAGCAAAACATACCAAGTGCTCAAGCAGTTGACAGAGCATCCAGGTCCTGACACCATCATTGCCCTGGATACGGAGTTTGTGGCTGTCAGGCAACCGGAAATTGAGATGAACTCGGACGGCGAACGAGAAACAATTCGCCCAATTGTATACGCTCTGGCAAGAGCCTCAGTTGTCCGGGGCCAAGGCGAAGAAGAAGGGTTACCGTTCATTGATGACTACATCACTATCAAGGAGCCAATCGTGGACTACCTCACCTCTTATTCGGGCATCACTCAGTCAGATCTAGACCCACGGGTCTCCCAACACAGTTTGCTACCCCTCAAAATAGTATACAAGAAGCTCTGGGTCCTGCTCAACCTGGGCTGCAAATTCCTGGGGCATGGCCTCAAGCAAGATTTCCGCGTCATCAACATTCACGTACCCAAGTCACAGATTATCGACACGATTGACCTCTTCTTCCTCAAGACGCGATTGCGGAAACTGTCGCTTGCGTTCCTCGCCTGGTACCTGCTCAAAGAGGACATCCAGATGGAAACGCACGACTCCATCGAGGATTCGCGCACCGCGCTCAAGCTATATAGAAAGTACCTCGAGTTCGAAGACGCCGGGATCCTGGAGCCGATGTTGCAGGACATATATCGCGCCGGGCGCGACGTCAACTTCAAGCCGCTGCGCAAGGATGGCCAGGACGTGGAGCGCACGGACACGCCGCCGCTGTCGGTGGACGGGAGCGGCAACGGCGGCAGCGTGGCTCCATCGACACCGGTGAGGCGAGCCGCGACGCTGGCGACGCCGGGGTTTGGAGGGGGTGCGTGGACGCCCGGAAAGGGCTCGCCGCTGAGATAGGGTGTCAGGCCGGGAAGCACGATGTGAACCTTGCAGGAAGGAGCATCGAGAGGTTTTGATTATGCAAGATATGCAACAATAGCTTTTATGATACAATTGGATTTCGTGATTGCCTTGGGTCTCGGCTGAGCTTGGCTCGGCGCGTTATGGATTCACAGACGTATGACGGACAGTACGATGAAGAGATTAGGGAATTCGCAGTTGAGAATTCAGATGAAGTAGCTCTATTTCCCGCAGACACCACATTACACGTAGTATTCAATCGATGTTATCCTCATTCTCTGCTCCTGCTATCGTCAATCGCGCCCCCCCCCCCACAAAACCTGAATTCCCGTTACAAGGGAAAACATGAGCCCCCAAAACCGACAACGCAGCTCGTTTCACCTGGAGCTACCATTTTCAAACATGCTGGGGAGAAGGAAACGAAAAAGGTACACACGAGGTCCCGCCAACAATCTAAACTACTCATAAAACGCCAGTGAAGGAGGAAAAAGCAAATAGTGTGAGAAACATGAGCAAGACATGGACTGCGCGGTAACATATATAAATTGACAAATTCTGCAGAGAAGAATGGGAAGAGGAGAGATATGGAAACTGAGGGAAAAGAAGAGTATGTTTCAATGGTGACTTGTTTTTTGTTCTTGCTTGAGTGAAAGAGGTTTCGTTGTTCTGTCAGAGTCGTTCCAGCATGATCGTTCCTGCAGTTGTCCTAGGAAAGTGCCTACCCAACGCCAATTCTATGCATAGAAACAATATCCCTCCGGTATTCCCTACGGCCTCCCGCTTCCTTCTAGGATTCGTAGTCTTGCCTGCGACGTCTGCGAGAATCTTCAAAGCACTGTGCCATCTGCAGTGATGCCAACAAGGGGCAGACGGCCTCTTCTAGGTTGACCTGGGTCTCGCACTCGTTGTGGATTTGGGTGTGGAGGCGCTTGTAGCTTGTCCAGCGTTTTCGCAAGTGCGTGGTGCACCATCGCACAGCCTGGATTGAAACGTTGATGCGGTCAAGAGACTAGTAGCCATTTAGTTGGCGGCTATGGCGGAGGATTTGAGGCCACAATGTATCGGACTTCCCGCTACAGCTCGGATTCAGCACCATTGGTTGACATGGCCATTGGGCTGCCGTTTTGGATTTGGTTCCGCCGTTGGCGGAGGCGCGCGTTGCCTGGCGGCCGTCTGCGCACAACAGCGCGGCTAGTAGTGTCATGCTCGTCTTCATCTGAGTCAGGGTGTTGTTGGCGATAGAGCCTCGCCTCGTCGAGCTCAGTCACATCGGCGGGCCGGTCTCTTAGCCAGCGCATGCGCGGGCCTGTGCGAGCACGCTCCGACACCTTGAAGCCGTAGATCTTGGGCTCGTATATGCGGTGGGGACCAAGTCCTGGGGCAATATTCCTCGTATACATGCCGTTCACGATGGCCTCCCCTTCGGCAATCGGAATGCGACTGTTAATGGAGGCCAGCGTTTCTGAGCCGCGTCGCGTGAGGTCATACTCTGGGAAAGTCATGAGGAAGAGAGCGCCGAAAGTGCGGCCGAAGAACGCTCCGTCGACAGTCTGAAACCGGCTGTTGGGGGGGACATAGACGTCTAGACAGGAGGGACAGAAAAGCTTGACCGTATCCTCGCCTGGGATATCAGACAGGCCGACGGGAAGCGTGCGCGATTGCTCACAGTGCGTACGAGGGCAGGCGCCGAAGTGTCCCAGCTCATACTTTTCGCTCATCTGTTGAATGCCGACTCGTGAGCAAATGAATCGCTGGTGGATAAGGCCGTATAGCAGCTCGGCGGAGGATTCGATAACAGTAAGGTCGCTGGCCATTCTGGAATGTCCTCTTCTCTCGTTGCCGAACCGCGAACCATGCTCCATAGCAGACTCGTTGTCGTAGTCTTCCTCATCCTCGTCAAGGTCTTCGTCGTCTTCTTCGGGCTCTACATCGAGAATCATCTAGAACCAAGTGTCAGCGGCCCGTCCAGAAAGAAGGAGCTGGTACTGATGCAGCTTCTTACCTCCAAAGCTTCCTTATACCTTTCGACTTGCGTCTGAAGACCCGTCAAGTTGAAGTCATCTTCAATAAAATCTTCAGACACCTCCGCAAAATATTCATGCCCGAGCAGGGAGCAGAAGCTAGTGATCCAAGACTCGGGCGCGGCCGAGGATGTCGACATGGCGCCGCTCAACACGCTAAAAGATTGAGGTTCAGGAGCCGCGCGATGCCTTGTGTCTGGCCAGCTCGCGTCTTGGGGGATAGTCGAAGCTCTGGGCCGTCTTGCAATGCCTATTGGTGGGTGTTGGAGCACGTCTGTCAGGCGTCGCAGCGCGCGTCGTCTCCCGCACGCTTCGAGGCAGGTATTAATACCGCAAAAGCTCTATGAAAGAGTATAGTCGCGTGCGCACCGCTAGAACGACTAATATGAGCCCCGGACTCAATGGGGTTGCTGGGATAAAGCTGCTGAAACTGCGTAAAATGGCGTTTTGATGGCAGTGGTGGTGGGATGTTGCGGTGGGGAGGGGCGAAAGACGCCGCGCAGCCCGTTGGTGGACTGGCGGAAGCTGGGTTTACCCGGCCTCCGCGGAATTCACCGTAATAATACTTACTGTCCAGCAACTTAAGTAGCTGTGATAAACACTGACTGACTGAACTTGCACCGCGGAATAATAATAGAGCACACCATATCACTACAACAAATCCCGTGTGCTTATTTGTTTGGCTGACGGATTGACCGGCAGGGTCATGTCGTCCTTATACGTCGGCCGTTCGGCGGCGAGGCAGTTTCACAGCAGTGCAAGCCGCAGCCTCACTGTACTCCCCGTACAAAGCATGCATTGGAATGCCACGCTCGACAACATCCAATCATTTAAGCACGGCGCCTTTGCAGAAAAAAGGCCTGTCCTGTTCAGGAAAGATCATGGCTCTCCAACATGCTCAATACCTGCTCTAAATAAATGGTTCGAACCCCCGACAGAGGGCTCTCATGCAACCAGGGGTGGCCTATCAAAGCACCTTGAAGAGTTTCATCAGCTACCGTTCCCATACGAGATAGTAGCGTCATCAAAAGAAAATATGCAAGCCATCCACGCACTTTGCGACTCATTAATGGCAAGCCAGGATGTGGAAGATCAAATAATAGCCGGTATCCTGCACTCGACTGTAGCAGCCTCTCCAGGCAACCGCTTCTTCCAGGTCTTCGCACCTCTAAAGCTGCTGCACAGGGCATTGGATTTTAACCAGCTGAGAAAAGCTTCCGGTAAAGACGTCGTGGAATTATACATTGCGCAGTCGCTCCTGGCGGATCTTCCAGCAAAGCTTCATAAAGACCTTCCAACCCCAAGGTTAGTCTTGGAAGCTGGCAAGGGGGACGTCTACAGCTCATCAATCTGGTTCGGCACTGAGCCTACATATACACCACTTCACCGAGATCCCAATCCCAACCTGTTCTGTCAACTCTATAGACAGAAGCTTGTCAGACTTCTCCCGCCCCAGCTAGGAGAACAGCTATATCTACGAGTTCAGTTGCAGCTTCGCCTGCAAGGCAACAGCCGCATCAGAGGTACAGAGATGATGGAGGGAGAAGAACGACAAGTTCTCCACCAGGCAGTTTGGCAGCCTGAAGACGCTATCGAGGAGATGTGCGAAGCGGAAGTCGACGCTGGAGACGCGCTTTTTATACCAGAAGGGTGGTGGCACTCTGTAAAAAGCAAAGGGGCGTCAGGAGACTTGAATGGATCTGTAAATTGGTGGTTTCGTTGAAAACTGCTCGACCTGTATATGTTCGCTATAAATTGGCGCGGAATATTGTCGCAATTAGATGTTCTCCTGTATAACATTATCGTGCTGCTTCGTACATTATCTTCTTACTTTTGATCTTCTCTGTCTTCCCTATATCCCCTATTTTGCCTATCTTATTATATAAGCTAGACAATTACCGTTACGAAATCGGTCTTCTCTCACTGACGTTAAAAGAAGGCAAACGCCAATCCGCCAACCGACGCTGAGTTCAAGGTGAGGCCTAAGCTTTTTTGTAGGGTGGCAAGCTAAATAATAAACTGGTGCGACATAATTTTGAGCTGCTGCTTGAGATAGTCGCTGAAATCGAGCCACGCTCAACAAAACGCGGCAAATCGTTCAACTTCCATAGCAAAGGTTTATGTACGGTAACCGACCAACAACCAGCACATACGACCATAGATAACAGAGAATTCGGGGTCCCGTCCAGCTCTTTATTTTGGTTCTTTAGACCTAGAAAAATGCAGCCTTCGACGCAATCCTTGGAGTAGTGTGCCTCCGTTTTTGGAGGATAACGGACCTCACCCGACCCACCCTTGACAGCCTGGCGTCTATTGCTATTGAAATGCTAACTACTGAGTACTCTCGGATGCTTTTTTTTTTATTTTTTTTTTTCGACTTTTAACTTTTAACTTTTAACTTTTAACTTTTGCCACTGTATTTACACAGACGTGCTTTGTGTGATTTTTTTTTTAACACACACGAATCTGCGGTCTGGAACGGCCCGACTGGGTCTATCTGTCCTGTCACACTATGTAGGTAGGAAATCGTTGTTCTGCTACGTCATTCCTGGAAAAAAATTGGCGTTGGAATAGAGCTAGCACATCCCTATACAAACCCCGAATCCCCTCCTATGCGTTTGCAATTTCCATGTTGCTAAAAATCTCCGAACAACAAATCCCTATGCGCCACGCAGTACCACGATTAAACCATGAGGGCTTCTAGCCGATGATGGGGTTCAAGGGCAAGCCTACCCCCTACTTCTGAGGCGAAACACTACACATGCACACATAGAAAGCGCGTATCAATTTGGCTGGTCATGAAGAGATTAGCCAAGGCCCAGTCCTTTGGAGGCCAGCGTCGAATGACGCAGAACAAACCATGAGAGTCTTGGCCAGTGATGATACGACCGGGAAAACCCTTGCTGTTTTCTCTGGGGTGCTGAGGCCTTTTTTTATATTTCTTTTCCAAAGACTTGCACGGTACGGAATATCTTAGGAGGAAGGATGTGTTTTATTTATTGCCACTGCTCGTTGCCACTGGCTACCTGCCCTCTTTCCTTGCTTCATGACTACGTCCTCCGATCCGCGGGTTTCCTTATCGCCATCCCCCCTTCGTCTTTCCCAGCTTAACCAAACAGTGAGGGGTGTTGTGGCAGGATTGTCCGGACAACGTTGTCGGAGGCGTAGCTAGTGCTGCTGCCGTGAGTTAGCGACTGAAGAATGAATCAGATGTTCCTGAAGTGGACGTACCGGTACGATCGGATGGTATTGAATCGGCAGGGTCGGTGAAACACGAGGTGATGGACGCCCGATGGTGCTGTTGCTTTGGTGTTGTGGCTTCCGAGGTGCTTGGTTTCCGAATTGAACCTAGAAATTGGGGGGTGGAATCAGCACAAGGCTGAGTGGTATATTCCATAAGAAAACCGTAACTTGGGTAAGTCTGCCGCTCGTTTGACGGAGGTCCTGCCATTGCTTCCCTCTCTGCCATTAGGCGAACGATTCCGATTGGCCATTTGGCCAAAGTCGGCTGCTCGGATATTTTGCAATCCGCTCCTGCTCGATGCACTCTCCTAAAAGGGGAATCTGTGATGGTCAGTTCATTGACCAGATTGCCGTTTGCTATGGGAGCCGCCTGGCGATTACCACAACGAATGCTCCAGTGTGTAGCTACATACTATGTAGGTTACTGCTATGTACGTATGCACTACGCGATTATGTAGAGATTGAAGCTGCCTAACTAAAAATACGAAAGCAAGGAATACAATATCAATTAATAGCAGAAAGGGACATCAATCCGTAGTATAGTATGGAGTACTAGATGGTCCTTTACGCTGTTGCTTGAGAACAAGTTCCGGCCCCTCGCCTGTCTGTGTGAAGCTCCTTCCGCCCTCTGATGTCCGTTCTAGCGATCCCCGTAGCGTTAGCAAGTCACCAGCGATGCGCTAGCTTGGCAATGGCGATGAAAAGGCCCAAAGATCATTTTCTGGCAGTACCCACCAATTCTTCGAAGAATTTGTGAGCGAATGTTCTGCGGATCAGGACATGGTCACGATGTGGCTACATATTAGTTAAGGGAGGCACCAAAGTCGAGCCAAGAGTAGACATAGCATAATATCGCCTTTATATATTAAAACTGTTAAGGTATTAATACATACGGCCACAGGCAGTAGAATACACTACGTCCTGTCTCATTCTTAATTATAGTTATTTAGTAGGCTAGAAATACAGTTATTAACTTAGAAAATAGTAAGCCTTACTTCTTTTTTTAAAGGTACTATAACTAGAAGCTCCCTACTAGTCCTATCTAAGTATAGTACTAAGAAAAAATAAAACCTACTAGTTTATAGTGTAACGGTGGCTCTTCTCTAATCCACAGTAAATCTGTTTCTTAGGAAGTGAGTCAGGTTGAATGCACCACAGGTGCAGATGAGCAGTATCGTAGCTTGAGTCACGTTTAGGAGATTACTCCCAATAGTAGAACTATTGCTTAGATTGATCAGTAGAGATCTAGACTACCTAACTATGGGAATACCTCCTCCTTAAGTACCCGTCTATCTCTCTACTGTAAGCTGGCTCATGAGGCTCATCTAACTATCCCAATGATCCTGCGTAGCTGGATCATCTCAATGATCCAATGAGCCATCACGTGACCTCATGTGCCAACTAGGCTGTGGGCGTGCCTACCCCGGCGGTCCGGCCCAGCCCCGCATTGATGCAGCAGCGTTCGTAACATATAGAGGTAGACACTATTTTAAATAGATGAATTTTTCTATAATAGTATTAGTATTAAGGACTAGCCCTACAGCTACTATAAGTAGGCATTAATATAAGGTTAAATTAAATCTCTTATAGAGGAAGAGATAGGGAGGTTATAATAAAGTGGCTACTATATATAAGGGGGAGTCCCCCCCCTATTAGCCCTATACTTTAGGCCACTAGGCTATTAGTCTAGCTCTCGTCACGTTCAGCTGTGGCCCCCTGCTTGTAGGCGCCAGCGATGCAGAGCAACCGGCGGAGGGGGGGGTGTTGCCTCCATGGCCGTGTCCTAGAGCAGGGGGGGTCCGGCGCTAGGGTGCTGTTGATTCTATAGACCGGCGCCGGCCCCGGAGGTGTTGCCTAGGCTCTTCGAGCAAACCGTTCCGGACGGTAATGGCATTATAGTGGGCCTCAGGGTAAGGCCGGCTAATTGTCGTTCCCGGTGGGAAGACGTCCCGTCTACTCCCCTATAGATAAGCTGTTAATTAGTAGATTAGTAGTTAGGTCAGTAACGACTAGCGAACACTGGCTATTGTATGTTTTTCCTTTTTGCCCTTTTTTGTTCTAATTATGCTGTGCAATTTCAATATTCAGTTCAATAGGTAAATGCTGGGGCAGCCTTCTCCGTCCTGTTCTGCCCAGTATCCCCATTCCCGATGAACCGTGCTGCCTCGTGTCGTGTTACTTGATCGTGGGCTGGGCTATGTGAAAGGGGCGCATTTTCTTTGCACTCAAAATTTTAGATCTGACATTTGCAATTATCCTGCGCACCAAACCACAGAATGACTCAACCAAGAAAGAGCATCAACAAAAACTCCAACAACGCCGCGCTATTCTTTCGACCGCCCCATAGTGATTTGATAGTTCAGTTTGAAACGACAAGGCAAAGGCAGATGTACATCCATGATCCATTTTCAAAAAACCCTCAACGCCCTTGTCTCTGCCTTTTCACTTCAGGGGCTCAGGTACAATGGCATTGACTCCATTGTAAGTCGACGACGAGCAGCAGCCTTCGTGGTGAAAGACTAGCCACGCCATGTTGTGAGCTGCGTTGGCCGTGTTCCTTTGTGTCGAGGTGGAAGGCTTGTCACAGATTCCGCTTCTATCGCCGGTGTGACACACGGCACGCCGTAAATTCTGCATGGCCTAACAAGGCCGGCGCTTGTTGCTGCAGCTCTGCCTTCTCAGTCTGCGCCACTCCGCTGTTCATTTGACAAGAACCCGAGAAGATGGGCGAAAATAGGGGCCGTTGACGGCGCCTTAGCCAGCCTCTTCCATCATCTGCATAAACTCGTCGAGGTTGACGCCACCTTTGCCCTCATGGTCGAGGTGGTCGATCATGCTGAGGATCTCCTCTTCGGTCAGGCTGCGATCCTCTTTGATGTCCTGGGCGAGATGGCGCATGTCGTCGACGGAGATGATGCCGTCCTGATCGTAATCGAACATGGCAAAGACTTTGGCGGCCTCCTCGCGCGGGTCGCGGCCAGCGATAAGCTTAGAGGCGCAGAGGCGGAACTGATCGAGATATAGGTGCAGTCGGTTAACGGGGCAGTCGCGGTCCTGCCAATCTGGCGGCACGGTGCCGTAGCTCTCGAGCTCGCGGTAGTATTGAGGCTTGGAAAGGTCAAATCCGAGCGCGGCGAGGGAGTGGCGGAACTCGTAGCTGTTGAGGTAGCCCTTTTTCTTCATGTCCATAAGATCGAACTGTAGTTTTTGGCGCGCTTGTGTGAGCTGGGCTTGTTGATTTTGTAACGGAACAGGTGGGCGCTTACCACTTCGTCAATGTGCTCACGGTCCTCGTCGGGGATGCCGGCGTAGTCCTCGTTGGACGACACCTGCGGCGGCGGCGGAGGTTGGCGCTGTCGCTGCTCCTGGCCGGTGCCGACGGCGGCGATGGAGCGCCCGGCGAATGGTCGCGGTGTCGCGGACTGCGAGCTGAAGCCCATTGGTCTGGAGGCCATGGTCGCGGCCGATGGGTTTGTCGATCGGGCAAGAAAACGGCTTGTTTGTGTCCAAAAAAAAAAAGGGAGCAATGCCCAGATGTCCAAACTAAGTGGGAACAAAGGGAAGCCAAGAAAAAGGATTAATGGAGATTCATAAACACAAATTGTTTGTAACAAAGTTGCGACGCAGCAAGCAAGAACGGCGAGCCCGTCTGATTGATAATCTTGCGCGTGGGAAACAAGGTTGAGATGAGAGAAGGCGGTAAACGCTCCCACGATGGCCGATGAGGAACAACTGGCTGGCGGGTTTGGTCACTTTTGCGACGCGACCTGGCAAAAGAGACGCGTGCGACTGACTGAAGTGGGCAGAGGTGCGCCTCGCAGTCACACGCATGTACTTTGCTGGGCGGTAGCTCACAGGCAGAAGTAGGCAGCAGGCCACCTGCCAAAAGGTTACCAGCTCTAAGCGCTGTGATTAGTGCAGGTTAGTCAGCACAGCTCACCTGGCCAATGGCAGCAGTGAATTGACCAGTGGAGGCAACAGCCTGAGGAAACGCCTAAGAACGCCTAACCCAGCTGGGTTGCACCGTGCACAAAGGCTGCCTGGGCACCTGAAGACCTGAAGGGAATAAAACCCCCCCAGCACACCCAAGAACACATGGGCACCCACTCTAACTAACTGAACTTCCCCCGAAAGCTGCACGGGAAAAAAACGAAGGCTGGCTGGGGCGAACCTCTGAACCTCAACCCATCCAGGCTTCGTGCTAGAGCGAAACCTCTCGCCACATCACATCACCAAAGCTAAGAGGTCACCTCTCCGCGGCGCGTCTTCGCCATTCACTTCTTGTCCTTCATCTACTCTGGCAGAAGTGTCTTTTTTCGTGGCATCTCAAGCATTCATTCTTTGATTTTCTTTTTTTGTCTTCTTCCTTGCGGCGCGTCAGCTACGTGGCGAGCAAGGTCTCTCAGGCCGAAATTTCTCTCCTACGCGCGCAAACGAGCAGCTGGTCAGAACCGCGCGCCAGTCGTTCATCCCAGCCCATCACCCCATCCATCTACGCTCCCTCGAACGAATCAGCAACATCTTTGCGGTCGATGAATCTATAACGCGCGACTCGTATCGATCATCGATTTTTTCCCTCGTTCAGGTTCAGCAAGGTCTACTGGTCAGCAAGCTTGCCTCAACACCTCCTGACGGCACCACATCTGATCCCCCTGCCCATCTCCAGCGACCGTAATCATGTCGTTTGGAAGTGGTGGCTTCGGTGGCTTCGGCCAAAACAACAACCAGCAACAGGCCTCTGCTTTTGGCACCTTCGGCCAGAATAACAATACCAACACAGGTACGTTCCACCAGCCCACTTCGCGCCTCCATCTCCTGTCGAAGCCATCCCTACTATGGGTGATGTGCTGACCAACTCTTGTTTTTTTCACCCAGGCTTCGGTGCTGCTGCAAACACAGGCGGAGGCTTTGGCTCCAACACCGGCGGTGGCGTCTTTGGTACCAATACCAATACTGGCGGTGGCTTCGGCAGCGGAGGTAAGCTCCCTCAGCTTTGGCTCCTCAGGCCAGCAGTGCGAGCTCGGTGACGACACGAATCGATGCAGAGTACTAACTTCTACAGGCGGCTTCGGTACGAACAACAATACCGGTGGTGCCTTTGGCAGCAAGCCCGCCTTTGGCGCTCCTGCGACGACGACTGGGAACTCCATGTTTGGCGGCACGACTGCCCAGAATTCTACGACCAGTGCGTTCGGGGGGTTTGGCGCCACCAACACCGCCAACACAACCTCGGGCTTTGGCGCCAATAACAACACCTCAGGTGGTTTGTTTGGCGGCAGCAAACCTACAGGCTTTGGCACCACGACTACCGGCAATTCTCTCTTTGGCGGCGGCGCCAACAACACCACCACGACTGGTGGTTTCGGTGCCGCCTCAGGCTTCGGAGCAAGCAATGCTGTAGCCAGCGGTGACCCCCCGGGTACTGCAGTCGCCCCTTTCCAAGCTTTCACCGAGAAAGATGGCTCTACAGCGACTGCAGCATCCAACGCCTTCCAAAATATTTGTTTCCAGGATCCTTACAAGAAGTGGTCTCCCGAAGAGCTTCGACTGGTCGACTACCTACAAGGCCGAAAACATGGGAACGCCAGCGGGACGGGCGCGTTCGGCGTTTCCTCTGGGTTTGGCGGCGCGTTCGGCGCGACGAACAACAACAATCAGACGGGCGGCGCCTTTGGTTCCAATACCGCCAACACTACGACCGGCAGTGGCCTTTTTGGTAACACTAACAACACCAATACAGGAGGCGCTTTTGGCTCCGGAGGAACCAATGCTTTCGGAGCCGCCGCCGCCAACGCTAACACTGGCGGCGGCTTGTTCGGCAACGCGGCGAAGCCTGCTACCGGTACTGGCATGTTTGGTAACACCGCTGCGCAGACTCAGACCGGCAGTAGTCTTTTTGGGGGCGCCAATCCCAATACCACGAGCGGGTTCGGTACAAACAACAATGCCAGTAACACATTTGGAGCCCCTGCGAACAACACCGGAGGTGGTATTTTCGGCAATACAAACCAGAACAAGCCTGCTGGAACCGGTTTCAGCTTCGGCCAGAATGCCACCAGCAATAATGCCGGCTCAGCCTTTGGCGGTGGCAATACGGCCAGCCCCTTTGGGGCCGCAAACACCGCAAACACTGGCGGCGGTCTCTTTGGTAGCAGCAATACCAATACCCAGCAAGCGTCCGGTGGTCTTTTCGGAAATACCAACAATACACAACAACAACAACAACAACAGGGCAACACCGCCTCCCCCTTTGGTGGTTTTGGCCAACAAAACCAAACGCAGCAGTCTGGTGGCAGCCTTTTCGCAAACCAGAACAAGCCCGCGACAGGTGGACTCTTTGGCAGTGGCGCTGCGACTACCACCAACAATTCCGGTGGCGGTCTCTTTGGCAATGCCGCCAATACTACCCAGCAAGCTGGCTCTGCATTTGGACAGAACACCTCTGGAGGTCTGTTCGGAGCCGCAAAGCCTGCTAGCGGCGGTGGCCTCTTCGGAGCCAGCACCAATGCCCAGACCAACACCGGTGCTGGTGGCCTCTTCGGCAATGCTGGCAATAACGCCCAGCAGAACACATCTGGCAGTCTCTTCGGTGCCGCAAACAGCAACCAGCAGAAGCCTAGCGGTCTTTTCGGCTCCTCGACGCAAGCCACTAGTGGCAGCGTATTTGGCACACAGAACAATCAAGCGCAGGGTTCGTCGCTCTTCGGCGCAGCCAACAATCAGCAGAACCAGCAAGGCTCAGCCTTTGGTGGATCCCTGCTTGGCAATTCTCAGCAAAATGTTAATGCTCCCCAGGGCCTCACTGCCAACCTAAACGACGTTTCTGCTTACGGCACGCCAGCTCTTTTCTCCAATCTTGGTGGAAACGAATCCCCCAACCCCGGACCTCTTGCCACGCCGCTCAACGGCAACTCTAAGCCTCGCCGGAGCTCTATTCTTCCTATGTACAAGCTTGCCCCAGCTTCCGCTTCTCGCTTCGCCACTCCCCAGAAGCGCGGCTTTGGCTTCTCCTATAGCAGCTATGGTACTCCCGGAGGCAGCCCTGCTAGCCTCTCTAGCACACCAAGCGGTCTTGGACGCAGTCTCCTTGGATCTAGCTCTAGCGGAAGCCTGAGCAAGAGCATGTCGACGAATAACCTGCGGCGCACCTTCAATAGTGAGGATAGTATCCTCGCTCCAGGTGCATTCTCTTCGAGCTCCAATACCCGCTGGTATGGAAGCACTGGATCCAAGAAACTTGTAATCAATCGCGAGATCCGCAGCGATCTGTTCACCACCCCCCAGAAGGATAAGTCTGTGGCCGAAGGCAACGGCACTGGTCGCAAGCTTCTGAAGCGTGTCAGCTTCGACACGAGCAATGTTGACTCGGAGGAGACCACGACGCCGGTCCGCACTCTTCCAGCGCCATCCAACGACAGCCCCGGCACAGAAGTGGACGATACCCCTCGCCAGCCTAAGCCTATCACCAATGGTGCCAAGTCGCCTGAGATGGAACAGGTCTCCAGTGGCAAGGAGCTTGCCGTTGTGCAAGAGGACAGTAATGCCACTGCTAATGTTGCTTCTGAGAACACCCTAAGCAACGGTTTTGATAATCTGCCTGGCCAGTACTGGATGAAACCGAGCAAGGAGGAGCTGCAAGCTATGAATCGCATTCAACGACAGAAGGTTGATGCATTCACAGTCAGTCGTGACAATGTCGGTGAAATCAGGTTCAAGGTTCCGGTCGATCTGAGCAGCATAGATTTGGACGAGATTTGCGGTGGCATCATCCAGCTAGAACCACGCTCCGCGACAGTCTATCCTATCGCGGCCAAGAAGCCTCCCATGGGCAAGGGCCTCAATGTTCCCGCCAGAATCTCTCTGGAGCAATCTTGGCCTCGTGGCGGGCGTGAGAAGCGTGTCACAAGCGATCCCAGACGGTTTAATAAGCACATTGAGCGCCTGCAACGCATTCCCGATACTACTTTCGAAAGCTACGACAAGGACAGCGGTGTCTGGGCCTTCTCTGTTGAGCACTTTACGACCTATGGCTTGGACGACTCTGACGACGATGAATCGGACGCTGAAATTGAAACCTCACGTGAGATGGCAGTTGATGCAACTCCTCAAGCCAAGACCCGCGACGAAACGACTGAAGTGTTGAGCGAGCGCAGCAGACAACTTTTTCGCCGCAAGGCTGTACCTGGTGCCTTTGATGAGCATGAAGATGTCTATGAAGATGATATGCCCCTAGAGCAGTCTTTTTTAGGGGTTAGCTCCGCGGATTCTGCGCCCAATGAAGTCAGGCTGTCTCTAGAAATGGAAGACGTTGCTGACATGGACGAAGAATATGACGAGTCCGATGACGAAGACATGGCGAGAGCTTTAGTCGGACCGCATCACGCCGCGGAGCTCCTCGAAGCCTCGCCGGAGGATGAGCAGGATGCCAAGAGAGGAATCCCAGGCGGCATCCTTCGAGCCCGAATGCGAGCCATCAAGGACTCAGCTGGTCCTGTTCGGCTCGAGGTGCCTGATGGCGATGACTGGACGGAGATGTTACGAAAGACTGTTAGCCCGATGAAGCGTGACAGACAGGAGCTTCGAGAATTGAATGAATCGCCGTCGAAGAATGCTAGTGGCGAGCAGGACGACAACCTCATCGGCTCTGTTTGGGGACGACGCAGCATGGGCCGCCCAGACAAGAATGAGAACTTAGTAGCAAACGCGGCATTGGATAAGAGTCGCGGGTTTGCCACCAGTATCGACTTGATGAACTCATTGTTTGAGAAGCCCAAGCCTATCCGCGAAAGTGTGCGCGTTTCTCGCCCAGGAATTGGATTCCCCCAGGTTGGTGCCCTTGTTACAATCTGATTTCTTTTCTTGTCGTCTGCCCAACGGAATTCTCTCGAGAAGAACAATTTGTACCTAGTCTTGATTCCCAATAAATGCTAAAAAAATTTCGTTTCAATAGTGGCCATATAACCGACACGACAAGTCCTTCGACGCGGATGAGAAAGAACTTGCCTCTCAGCGGACTCCAAGAGTCACCTGGGGACCAGACGAAACGATAGTCGTCACTCAACCGCACGAGAAGCTCCAGTTACGGCGACTTCTCCGCGATGATGTTGATATTCTGAGCGTCCAAAAAACCAGCATCCAAAGCGAGAAGCAGAGTATTTGCCTGGCCAAGTTTTCTAACCAGGTACGCCTAATTCTACGTAGAAGCACGACGGTTTACTGATTAGTCAAATAGTCATCCACGAAGTTCTTGCACTCTCAGGATCGGCTGACCGACGTCCACATGCTTGGCGGAGCACCTTTCGCTGTGCTGCGTCCGACTGGCCTCAAGGACATTTTCAATCATCAGGATATGACCGACCCTGCTGTTCTGCAAGAACAACAGGTGTGGGAGCTTGCCAACATCCTCTTTGGCCATGAATCTACCCCCAACATGCCTGTGCACATGGCGCGTAGGAAGAAGCTCGCTGCGTTTTGGACCGAGCTTGTCGAACAAGCCTCATCTGCAGCCATCGCCAAAGCTGTCTCGAGCGAAGAAAAGGCAGTCACTTGTCTTGCTGGTCATCGTATCACAGAGGCTTGCAAGTACCTTTTGGAAGGAAGAAACTTTTGTGTTAGTACTCTAGTGTCTTTGATTGATACTAGCGACTCAGCCAAAAAAGAGATGAAGGAACAGCTCAAATCCTGGCAAGACTCCAAGATGCTGTCTGAATTCCCGGAAGCCATCCGAACAATCTACGAGATACTAAGTGGCAACGTGTCAGTTTGTGAGGGTCTAAAGGACGTGCCAGTCGAGGATCGCATGGACTCCTTTGTCATTTCGAAAAAGTTTAGCCTTGACTGGAGACAGGCCTTTGGTATGCGGCTGTGGTATGCGCTGAACAAGGACGAGGACGCTCGGTCTGCGGTTAAGAAGTTCAAAGATGATATTTACCAGGACAAGGAGGACCTCCCAGAGCCGTGGTACGTGGAGCAGGGCGTTACAACTATCTGGTTTGATGCAGACTCCGGCAGGCGCCAGAATCTTCTCTGGGGCTTGCTTCAATTGTACGCTGAGCCGGACACGGATCTAGAGGCCATCCTTCGACCCGAAAACTCTCAGTTGTCACCTCTCGATGTCCGCCTCACCTGGCAACTCGGACAGGCTCTTTTGGCAACCGGCAACATCGCATATGGAGAGCACGACATCATTAAAGCTGATGCTGCAACTGTTGCTTATGCGGCTCAGCTGACCAGTGCTAGCGAATGGTTAGAGGCCACCTTCGTCCTGCTGCATCTCCGTGACGCGGGCGCTCGCAAGCAAGCTCTCCAGGAGCACATTTGTCGCCATGCTGACCGCATCGGCGCTGAGAACGGACCCAACTTCACTACGCTTACCGAGAAGCTCCTGATTCCTGCTAGCTGGATCTGGGAAGCTCTTGCGCTGTTCATGCGCAGTGTGAGGAAGGATGCCTCCGGCGAGGTGCAGTGTCTGCTCCGCGCCGGCTCATATGAGGAAGCGCACCGTGTTTTGGTGAACCAGGTGGCTCCGCAGGCTATCGTGGAGCGTAACTATGCCGGTCTATCGGAGCTCATCTCGCAGTTCAAGGGCCGCCAGGATAGCATATCGCAATGGTCCCTTGGGGGTGAAATATATGGCTACTTCCTCAATTTGATGCAGCACCGCAGCAAGAATGAGAGCGTACCGTCTACGCTACTTGAAAGGTTGCTCGTTGGACTGAACTCCATGAGAGAGAGCGGTCCCGACAGGGAAATTCTACGATATGCCGCGGTTTCGGACATGGCTGACGAAACGGCAAGGGAAATTCTCAAGATGGCCCAGAAGAAGCAGGTACGTCGTTGCATAGTACAGTAACTCGCTCTCCCTACATATAGAAGCTAACATAGTCTGGCAGGATATGGATCTGCGGTCAAGAATCTTGCGACTGCCGCTGACACAGGACCGACTTCTTGCCTATTCTGTCGACCTAGGTCTCGATAGGTATCGCGAGGTCATGTCTCACTGAAGGAAAAATGGGTTCACGAGATTGAAGGGAGTTGTTATTTTTTGTTTCTTTGATAATACAGGTGTAGCCTAAAGGGCGCAATGGCAATTTCTTTTGGGAATGTAGGAATGGAGGAGAATGGGCAAAAAATCGGCGAAGTTGCGTCTGCGTCTGCGTCTGCGTTGCTGTGCCAGTCTTGCATTGGTTCTTCTTTCAAATCATTTTATCCCCTTGCTGCTAAATTGCAAGGTGTTTTTCGGGGGGAGAATTCGCAGACAAAAAGCTTTATGTAGAATACTTATAGTAAAATTAGATAGGATATTATTTCTTCTTCAAAGTGTCTTGTTTTGGCGGCTTGGTCATTGTCGTTCACCTTGGGTGTGTATGTCATGGTTAACGTAAAAGCCGGCTCCGTTTGTCTCCGTTAACCAGCAGACACTTTAGCAAAGAAAGCAAAAGCATTCAACAATTCCAATTGATATCATACCCCGTATCCTGACCAAGTTTCGCCCTATCATCGTACAAAAGTCGATCCAGACGCCCCTGTACCTCCTAAAAAGCAAAGAATTCGCAAATCCAAAGCGCCATCACCGTAGTAAATATACGAATACAACATAGTTTGTGTCCATGGACATTACTCTTCCTCGCCAGAAGCGTCGACGTCCCCTTCCTCTTCTTCCTGCCCTTTCCGTTCCTCCCCTGGCCCCTTGTGTTCTTCTTCTCCTTCCGCTACCGCCACTTGCTCCTCCTCCCCATCACCATCACCGTCCTCTCGCCTTTCGCTTTCTCGCTGGTCCTCCTCTTCCTCACCTTGCTCGTTGTCGTCCTCTTCGTCCTCTTCGTCCTCTTCGTCCTCTTCTTCGTCGTCATCTTCCGCTTCTGGCTCCTCTTCCTCGTCTTCGTCCTGATCGGCACCAGACTCTACGGCGGACTCCTCCTCCTCTTCCTCCTCCTCCTCGACTTCGTTGACAGCGGCGCGGCCGCCATCCCCGTTCGGCCCAAGCAGCTGAACCTCCACCTGATCCTTGGCGGACTCCTCCTCCTCTACAGCCACACCGACGCTGTCGCCGTTGGTCTGGGCGTGATGGGCCGCGTCGGGTTTCCAGCCGGGTGGCAGCCCTGGGCCGCTGTCCGCGTTGCCGTAGTCCGACTTCTTAGTTCCCTTAGGGAAGCGGCCTGGGCCGCGGCCGGTGCCGCCGCCTTTCCGCCGGGAAGAGCTACTCCGGGCGCGGTTCAGCGGCGGCCGACCACGTTTTCGAGGGACGCCGTTGTTGGTCGAGGCGCGGCGCCGTCGGTCGCGACGGTTTCCACCGACGGCAGGGAAGACTTCAAATCGAGTGGGCGGGATGTCTTTGTAGGCGGCGTCCCACGTCCTCACGACATCTTCCTCGTCAGCATCCCGCATCAGCTCATCCTCAGGCTTGATGGGCTTCTCTTCCGGCTCAGCTTTTTCAATGGATGCTGCCGGCGCCGGTACGGGTTCCTCTTGATCAGCAGCATCTTGAGTCTTATCCCCATTCGTCTGCTCTGACTTTTCGGTGCTCTCACCATTCGACCCCTCCAACAACTTGGCTTCATCGTCCTCGCGCGGAGCAATGGCGTTGATTGGGGGTCCAAATTCGAAATTAACGGCATTGGATCTACCCATCACGTATGGGGTCCAAACCAAGGCCTCGGATTTGAGCCTAACGTAGCCTTTGCTTTCCCATTTTTCCCAGTAACTTCGGCAATATTCCAGGTCTATTCGGAAGGCGTAAAGTTTTGTTTCGGGGTCACGGACGAGAGCTCTGAGCCCCTCGAGCGCAGAAATGACATCATCCGGCGTCATGCCAGTGTCATCCGACATCTGTTTGATACTTAGTCCGTTCGTTTTGAACTCTGCGGATTCAACTATGTCCAGAAAGTAACGACAGAGGCGGAGCCGCCAGTAGTTCCTGTATGACACCAGACCCATGTCGGAGAGAGGTTTCTCTGGCGAGCCAGTCTTCTTCTCGACTCTCGTAAGTAGGTAGGAAAAGTCAATCAGCAAATTGCCATAGCCTTTGCGTTGGTGAATCGGGAGAGTCAAAATACACGAAACGTTGTTCTGACTGCTTGCTCGTTTCTCCTTCGAAAAGTAGCCGACAAAATGATATCCGCAGTCATCGTATTCGCACAAGACGTAAAATAGGAAAGGCTCCACGTCATAGTACAGCGTCTTGGAGCCAAGAAATAGCTTGGCCAGAAGACACAGGTTCTGGCAATACACTGGGTGCTTGCGGCCGTCCACTTCAAATACTGAAATTGATTCATGCCTGTAAATCTCGTCGCCAGGTGGGTGCTTCGTACCGCATTTCAGCTTATGTCTCCACGCGACATAATCCGAGTTCATATATTTGAGACAGAATTCGCATATGTAGAGGACTCGGTTTCTGCTATACTCGGCAGGGTATGGCGCCGCGTACCAAGTTTCAATCTCCCAGCCGCCAAACTCGATACATTCGATTTGGCTCGCGTGGTCGCTGTTCTTCTTGTGGCGTCGCACAGGCATGTCTTGTTCTGCTTGCATCGCGAGCACACGAGCCCGCCACTCATCTTCCGCTTGTTGCTTCGCTTTGTCGAAGCGTTTGCGGTCGTCAGCTGTGGGAAATGTCTTGGACGTGTCTGCTTCCGCCTCTGTCAAGATGCCACCGTACGGCTTGCCCTTTGCTTCATCCGTCTCTTTATCAAAGAATGAATAGAAGGGTTGAGAGTACACATCTGAGCTGAATGGTGTCGGCATGGCAGATATCGGTACGTCAAATCCAACCGAAGAGGATTGCTGGGCAATTGAGCGTGGCGTTCGGACAGTGCTGGGACGCTTCCGGTCCCGGCGCCGACGGGAGAGGAACTCCTTGAGGTTTCCAGGCCGAACGTGGAACTTCAGAATCAAGGAATGTCTCGAGCGCTTCTCCGTTGTAACGAGACGCTGCTGAGTGGACTTGTGTCTGGGCGTGCGACCCCGCTTGTGACTGTTGCCATCCGTATCCTGTGTCGAATTGGCTTCGGTGGACAAGTTCCGCCGACGCTTTCGGACGGTAATAACGTCATCCTCGTCTTCATCTTGCAGCGGTGAGGATTTTCTCTTGCGACCGGCGCGAGACACAGTGCCAGTGCCACCGCTTACTTGTGATGCTTTTGCGTCGGAAGCAGCCACGCTGTCAGCTTCGGCATCGTCTTCGTCATCAGATGATTTATCGACGCAATCTGGACATTTCCAACTTTGTGCGTCATTGTCTTCTGTCATCGCTGCTGCTTCGCGAGCACATTGCTGGTGCGCGTGGTCACTGCATCGTTTGCACGACAGGTATGCTTCAAAGTCTTCGCTCGGGTCATCCTCCTCATCTTGCTTGCAAAAAATACAGGCATTGCTGGGGCCAGCGACGGACGCATCTTCTTCTTCCCGCTCGTCAACTTCTTCCTCCCAGGCAGCTCCCTCTTCGTCGTCGGCCTCGCTCTCGTGCGTTGAAGCTTCGCTGTCGCCTTCATCGTCGGATTCGGGTCGTATTTTGACAAGATCGACATCCTCATCTTCATCAGAATTCCCCTCTTCCCCTTCTCTTTCTTCTTCTTCTTTTTCTTCTTCGTCGTCTTCGTCATCGTCGCCGTCAGTCGGGGGCTTTGCGCTGGCAACTATTGATTCGTGTCCGGCGTTGATTTGTTGTTGAAGAAGGTCATTGTCTTCCTCTCCCTCGGCATCCTCATCCCCCTCTTCGATTTCTTCTCCGGATGCATCACGGTCGCTCATTTCGTCGTCGCCATTACGGAAGATTGCATTCGCTACGCCAGGGCCAGATGAGGAGTCGTACGCCCCATCCTCTGAGATCATGACGCTTTGTTGGAGCTGTTCTTCCATGTCTTGGGCGCTCGCCATTCTGTTTTCGGCTAACGAGTTCCACTGACGAGTTCCAAACTATTATTGCGTGCGCATATCGGTCAATTTCGTAGCCTGCGACTGGTTCTAGGACTGCGACACGCTGCAGGCATCCTGTCGTTGCGACGGCGAGGTTCTCATCAACGAACGAATAGGCGAGCTTCATAGACTTCGAGTCAGCCCGGGGCACTTGATGCAGCACTTGGAATCTTACCGTTCAGATGCAGCTTGCGCAATCCTTGCCTTGTTGAGGGAGTTGGTCGCGAATGTGCCCTAGGACAGGCTGTCGCGTCTCCGATCCTCTTCACTGTGCCACTGTCGCGGTTAGCGGCGTACAGTGCGCGCGATCTGATGCCTCGTGCTGACGGGGCATTTTCCCACCTAACGGACCGTGCGCATTTCTCCCTGCGCTAACTGTACAGTCGCGCAGCACCCGTCTCTTTGTAGATTGTGGAAGCCTCAGGCATGCACTGTCCTGAACTAAAGTCAAGGACCGCGAGCCTTTGACCTTGACGGAATTGTCACCCGCCCGCTTGACAGGACAACAACCGCAGCCACGCTATCGATCCGCTCACCAGCTGAAGGGAGGCTCTTCTTCAGCAGTCAATTAAATTGATCCTTACGCATTGATCTACTCCGCGCCGACGCCAAATCGCAAACATGCCTGTCCCCTTCGAGACTCTGCTCCCGTACGCCATCATGGTTGTCGTATGTTGTCGATAATAGCTGCCTCCGATACGGTTTATGGAAGTTAATGGGCTCGCTCTAGATGTTTGGTGCCACCGGAACCGGTCTCGCTGCTATCCGCACCTGGCAAAATGACGGCAAGCGTCCTCGCTATTCCCTCGACCAGTGGGACAAGGTGAGCCTCGCTCATTTCTCGATCTCGGATTGCCTGTGCATCAATTAGCGCTAACATGCAACATAGCAAATGATGGAGCGCGATAACCGTCTCACAGGGAGACCGCGTGGGCAAACGGACAAGCCCGAGGCTCCATTTGGGTTCGAATACTCGAATGGGTGGAAGGTTAGCTTGAGCGAGTCTCTTCCTACTCACAGCCCATCATGCTAACTCTTGGCAGCTCGAAAAGCGCTACAACTAGACGAATCGAACAAGTCGCAGAATCGAATAAATGTTCATCCACTGGGTGCGATGGCGAACTGCCGCCACATGTACATACTGAAGCCTTGTCAGCTGGGGGCCATACCGGCGATAATAAAAAAAATACAAAAATTAGAAACATTACTCGTCATGCAGGATATCGCAAGTCAGTTTCTTTGTCCAGAAATGGCCAGTGAAGTTGGGCGGACCTCGGCTGGCGTTGTCATTATATTGCTATATCTGCTCTATTTTTATTGAGTCGCTCTACCAATGTGCATGCCTGGCAAATTTCTTGACTCGACATATAGCCGCATCGGATACAGCGACCGAGGGTCTGCAGCTGACCGGGTACTGCCTCTCGTCTTTGGCCTTTGCGCTGTCTTGGTCGGATTGGAAGCTTGACCGTGTCCTCCTTGGGTTTGGATATGACCTCGGTCTCAAGTGCCGTATTGTCATTTTGTTGCTTGATGCTAGCCTCCATTTGCGCCAACTCACTTCCAGATGTTGCCGCATTCGCAGAGCCGCAGCCACCGCTGCCCTCGCTATCGTCACACGCGCATGCTGCCTGGCCCTTGTCCGGGGTCAGGCGGGCCAGATCTTCGCCGCTGCGGACGATATCAAGAATAGCACTGGGGCGGACTTTCTCTAGGTTCTTAATTAAACTTCTCGCCGTCCCACGGAAGGCCTCGGGGCTGTAGATGCATTCGGTGCTGAAGTAGTCCAGCTTTTTGTGGTGTGCGTAGAGAACAATCTCCTTTTCGTACGCGTATTTGAGCGGCTTGCTTCTCTTGACGTCGTTAGATGAGTTCCCTGTAACAATACTGGTGCTTCTTGAGAGGCGGGAAAGGTCTCCCCGGAGGAGGTTCATGAGGACTGTTTCGGCGACATCATCCGCGTTGTGTCCGGTGACAACATGCTTGATCTCTAGCAATTTCGCGCCGCGATCAAGTGCTTGTCGTCTAAAAACACCACAGTATGTGCAGTTTCCCTTCTTTCCAATGGTCTCGACAACTTGGTCCATGGTCCAGCCATATAGCGTGTCGTAACCAACAATCTTGAGGGGCATTTCATATTGAACCGCGTTGCGTTTCACGGTTTCTAGAGAATCATCTCTGTATCCCTTGATACCTTCGTCTACGCTGAGCAGCACGAGGTCAAGGCCATAATCATGTCTTTCGTTCAGTGTCTTGAGAACCGATGCAAGAACTGTTGAATCTTTGCCACCCGATGCACCTATGGCGACCTTTTCGCCTCGTATAAATAACCTGGATGAAATAATCGTATGGTGCACTTCATCTTCAAACACTGCTAGGAAGCAATCTTTGCAGAGCTTGTGGTGGTTCTTCGGCCTCTTAACGACGGCCTTTTGTGAGTTACACCTCATGCATGGTGAGGGTGGCATGGTAAAATCTTTCGAGTAAGAGTGGACGGTCCGGGGACAGGGCAGAAGATCCCGGAGGGAACCAGGATCTACCAGGAAGATGTATGCAGCAAGGCGACGAAGTCTAGCCTTCCCACTCAAATGCTGAACAGCGTATCGCGTACGATGGGAGTTGAGTCACACGTAGAGAGGACTGCCACAAATTTTGAAGCGCCGAACATTGTACAGGGTAAGCCACTTCGCGCCACGCGCATCACAACTTCACGTGATGCACAGCCACAGCATCACCAGCCACGGGTAGAAGCGAAGAAAGGTGGACCCACAAACTGTGGCACTGGCCCACTGAAAGCCCTAATTTTTCGCCCACCAGCGCAATTTCAGTCTTGTCTGCTTTTCACCCCATCCGCAAAGGGCCTCTTGACTTTTGCTTAAGCACACCCCAGAGCATCACCGCCCAACAGTCAAAATGGTGAGTACTTGAACATGGAATAACCTCTCTATCTCTCATGGCCGCAGTTTTGTGAGTCAACTGTGCTTCGGCACAATTGATGCCGTGCGCTCGAAGCGATACCGATTCACCCTCGTCGTCGCCGGCGCCGGCAACAATACCACACACATCCCGATCGAAATTTTTTCCTCCACGATATCACATCGAGAAGGATTGGTTTCAATGGGATTGACTTGGCTGGAGATCATCGCATACGTGCCGGCGCAGAAATGCAATGGCCGATGCGTGTCTCGTTTAGAGTTCAGAGAAGACCTGCTTGGTAGAGCACAATGCTGATGTCTTCTTTTCTCAATGACAGCCCCCCAAATCTGGCAAGAAGGCCGCCCCCGCCCCTTTCCCTCAGGGAAAGGCTGGCTCCAAGAAGGCTCCTAAGGTATGTCGCATTTCCAAAACCTGGTCGTCGACTCGACATGCCGCTAACCAGCGCAGAACCCTCTCATCGAGCGCCGCCCTCGCAACTTCGGCATCGGCCAGGACATCCAGCCCAAGCGCAACCTGTCCCGCATGGTTAAGTGGCCCGAGTACGTCCGCCTCCAGCGCCAGAAGAAGATCCTTCAGATGCGCGTCAAGGTCCCCCCGGCGATCTCCCAGTTCTCCCACGTCCTCGACAAGAACACCGCCGCTCAGGCCTTCAAGCTCCTGAACAAGTACCGCCCCGAGACCAAGGCTGAGAAGAAGGAGCGTCTCCTGAAGGAGGCCACCGCCATCAAGGAGGGCAAGAAGAAGGAGGACGTCTCCAAGAAGCCCTACACCGTCAAGTACGGTCTCAACCACGTCGTCGGCCTCATCGAGAACAAGAAGGCCTCGCTGGTCCTGATCCCCAACGACGTCGACCCCATTGAGCTCGTCGTCTTCATCCCCTCTCTCTGCAAGAAGATGGGCGTCCCCTATGCCGTTGTCAAGGGCAAGGCCCGTCTCGGCACGGTCGTCCACAAGAAGACCGCTGCCATCCTCGCCGTCACCGAGGTCCGCTCCGAGGACAAGACTGAGCTCTCCAAGCTCGTTTCCACCATCAAGGACGGCTTCATGGACAAGCACGATCAGGCCCGCAGACAGTGGGGTGGTGGTATCATGGGCGCCAAGGCCCAGATGCGCACCCTGAAGAAGCAGAAGGCTCTCGAGGCTGCCACCAAGATTTAAGCAATGTAATACCCGTTCATGCATTGGGTTTTTTAAAACGGGATCAACGGTGTTGCCAGGTTAGGTCATGACAAAAAAATGAATAAAATGTTAAGCCATATGATCTATCAACGTATTTGCCAATGTGAGCGCTATGCGATGCGTACACAACGCTATAGCTGTGATTGTTTCGTCAACAACATATCCTACTAACTACCTACTATCGATCTGACCTTTTTTTTTTTTTCGATGAGCGTGGTTGCAAACTGAATGTCTTTGGCTCGGCTAATCCTGAGCTGTGAAGCGCTTGCTAGTTAGACGTCGCGACGACTGCTCGATCGAGTACAGGATTGGAAAATCTAGCCTTAACATGCCTTCCCCATACCCAAGCTCTCTATGCAAGTTCATAACAATATTGCCCTGGACGTTATCACTGTCGATGGTATCGTCATTATCGCCACTATTCTCACCACTGTTATCAGCATCGTCACCGTCATCACACATTGCCTATATTGTGACATCAGCAAATCAGCGAGCCTGGGGTGACTCAAATGTCTTTCTATCGTACGAGATGTATAAAAGAGCCAAGATGCCCCCCAGTCAATGGCTTGTACAGGTGGATGCATGCCAAAGCCCTCGTACCAACTGGTGACGTGTCTCTGGCTGAGCTCCTAGAGATTGACAGTCATTTCGAGGATAGTTTGTTTTCTCTCTAATCTGAATCTTCGCCAATAATGATGAGGGGCCAAGGAGGAGACCTTTCGTCAGACTCCTCCCTCACAAATGCTTCTTGCGTATCTGCAGGGCAGATATTGGGTCGATAACCTCCTCTAACAAACGTGAGTGGTAAATAGCATCGCAGTTTTGCTCAACGATTGCTTGTTTGCAAAGAAGAGCAAATCAAAAGTACAGTCGGCATGGGCGCATCTTTGCACAAGCTTCTGCATTAGGCCTTCGATTACTGCTCCCGTAGCCTTCCCGTTTCGGCAGGGGTCAGAGCAGAGGACTACAGCATATGTGCATACAGATGGATGGGTTTTACAACGTGGCACTGTTCGAGGCGATACTCCGTTCACTGTGCTTGGCGAATGGGCGACGCGTGTGGAGTTTCCTGAAACCATAGGAGGATGAAGACGAGTCGTCTAGCTTGTGAGCCGAATGCAAAGCGAGGCCAGCGCATATGGAAAGAGCTTGATTGTTAACATAGGTCAAGTTAAAAAAAAAAAAGCAAAGAGAAGGGGGCCATTGACCTAATGGTATAATACTGCCCACGCTGAATATGCACAGGCGACCGACGGCAGTGCTGTCCAAGTAGACAAGGGAGCTACAGGGTACGTACATACATAGCTGCAGTTTGCACGGAGCCGGCTCGGAGCCGGTTGGGCATTTTGCCTACTGTTGATTTTTTGGCGTGTGCTTGCAACAAACTAAATAACTCGTGAAGAAATTTATTTAGGCTCCGTCTCGGTTCCGGAAAGCTCGGCGATATTCCCGAGAAGAGGAAGGAAAAAAAACACCTTTTAGTTACTAAGTCAATGGGGCAAGGCTATCAAGGAAGGCTCGCTCGCTCGCTGCTTCGCCTTTAGTGAGACCCGCGATGATTACTGTCATCTTTTCGTTCGGCTGGCTAGCCACCTAGGCTGACAGCTGTCATGTACGCTTCGTTCGAAAAAAAAAAAATCTTCATTTCATTCCATCATCGTCTATCTGTATTCCCAATTGGCGCCATTCGAAAACTTCACGCGATCACATATCGTGGGTTTGTTAGAATCCGGTACATTCTTCGTCTCCCCACGCTGCCCATTCTCAGCCACCAAGAAAGAAAAAAAAGTCGGTGGCAGACTTAGCGGTCATCATTGGATAGGGAAGCTTTCAATTTGATACAGAGCCCTCCTCCGTCTGTTCTCTCGTGTTTAAGTCGCGGCCATGGGTGACGATGCTACAGCCATCACCAGCCACAGCGCCACTGCCGCCGCCGGTATCTGCGACAGTAACAAGATCGCCGTCACCGCCAACGGCATCAACGGCGCCGCATCACCACCACAGCCGACCGGCGCGGCCATCCTCCCGGTCCTCATCGTCGGCGCCGGCCCCAGCGGCCTGCTCCTCGCGCAGTCGCTGCGCCGCCGCGGCGTGCCCGCGCGCGTCTTCGAGCGCGACGCCGACTTCACCACCCGCGGCGTCGGCTGGGGCCTGACGCTCAACTGGGCGCTGCCGGCGCTACGCGCACTGCTGCCCGAGGGCCTCGGCGAGCCCGACGTCCTGCGTCGCGCCGCGTGCGTCGACCGCGCGGCTGTCGAGGCCGGCGCCGTCTCCCGCTTCCCGTACTACGACCTGACTACGGCGGAGCGCATCGCCGCCGCGCCGCCGGCCCCGGAGACGGCTCGGCTGAGGGTGACTCGGCAGCGTCTGCGGAGCCTGCTGGCGACCAATCTCGACATTGAGGTAAGAAACGGAAAAAAGGCTCGTTCTGTTGACTTCCGCCTGCTGCAACGACTGGCTCCGCATCACTGACGCCAACGACGCGCCATATGTATACGTGACAGTAGATGCTAACATCGGTATAGTGGAACATGTCTTTTGCATCGTCTGAGGACCATGGAGAGTCCATCACGGCACACTTCGCCAACGGCGCATCCGTCGAGGGCAGTCTCCTCGTCGCCTGCGACGGCGCCAAGTCGCTCCTCCGGCGACAAATTTTTGCCCAGCAGGACCAGGAGCACACCAACACGCTACCGATCCGCATGATGGGCGTCAAGCTGACCTGCACGCCCGACGAGATCTCGGAGCTTCTCAAGATGGACCCGTTCTTCCTGCACGGCACCAGCTCACACGACAACTCGTTTGGCTACTTTAGCAGTACGTTCCCGTCCGTTCCCAGGCAGAACTTGCGTGTGTGTGTCTTTTCACAACTAAAACAACCGTTCAACTTGTAGTTCTCGACGCGCCGGGCAACACGGAGGAGAGCACGGGGAATTACCTGCTGCAAATCTGCATCTCGTGGCTCGAGGCGGCGGGAAGCTTTCGGGGCCCGGAGGGGGAGCCGACGGCGATCCCGGAGACGAACGCGGAGCGCGCGGCGCTCTTCAGGAGCATCGCCGAGTCGTGGGCGGAGCCGTTCCGGTCTTTGGGAATCAAGGTGCGCGACGACGACGAGGTCAAGGGACTGAAGCTTATGGACTGGGTGCCGCCCAAAGACCTGCGCTCCAAGGGACGCGCAGTGTTGATGGGCGACTCGCTTCATGTGATGACCATGTGTAAGTCTTTTCTTTTCTTTGTCGTGCTACCATCTGCCGTCGATTTCCTTGTTGCTTTTTTCTTGTTGTTTCTTTTTCTTCCGCACTATTGAAAGGGTCCGGGTCCCGAGGACTCGGTCGAGGGGGGTCCGTTCTCCTGCATTGCGTTATCGGTTCTTGTCTGCATGCCGAGGGATGCAATGCAGGTGCCAACGCTCACTAGCGGCTCTTCTTGTCTCGGTGCTGCCCAAAATAGGCGAGACATGCAGGGAACGAACAAGGAAAGAAGACGCGGGCTCAGCTTCTGTCGCACAAGAAAACGTCATCCTATCAGAAAAAGGAAAAAAAAAATGAGGAAGAAAAATGACAAATTCATGATCCATGTACCGAGGCTAACTTTCTTACCTACCATCATCAAGTCCGAGGCGACGGTGCCAACCACGCGCTGGCCGACGCTGAGGACTTTGATCGACACGTGGTGCCGCAGCTGCTCAACAAGCTCAACGGCACGACCAACAACACGGCAGAGCTGCGCGAGGCGCTGTCGCGGTACGAGGCGTCGGTGATTTCCCGCGCGCGGCCGGGCATCTTCGCCTCGCGACAGGCTGGCCACGACGCGCACGACTTTGCCGGGATGAGCCTGAAGAGCCCCCTGCTGACGCCGCGCGTCAAGGACCTCGACTACGAGGAGCCCAGCTGAAGGCTGGGCCGGGTCAGGCCATTCGCGGGTGGTGGTGGCCGTGGTACGAGGAATGTCTCTTTTGGCGGTTTCTTGATGGTTTAGCATATAGAGCTGCTTTTCTTGGAGCACGGCACCGGCGCCGTGAATTCTACATGAAACACGGTGAACGTGGTAAATGGGGCGATGCGCGAAGGCTGAGCCATACTGAGGCGTGTTGGTTGGTTGGTTGGCTGGCTGGTTGCTCTGCCTTCCTTCAATACACCTGTGTGAATAGACAAAAGTCAACCGCCACGGTTTGTTTCAACAAACGAATCTCAGTACAGTAGCATGGACCGTCAAGACTAAAATCACATGATGATTGTAAGAAATCAAAAATGAATTTCGACTCACGTTTCTTCACATTTATCCTATTACTGACTGTATTGCATGTGCTGGTGGGACAACCGTTTTGTGTTTTATCGCGCCCGAGCCCAGATTGCGCCTCAAATTCCCACAACGGCAATGGGGAGGGAGAAGGGAACCCATCAAAAAAGGCTCATCCACACACAGATGGATGCGCCCGCCCATTCAAGTTTCCACAATCCCAAGCCCGCCCAAGTTCCCAGAAAAGCCCGCCGCCACATGATCGGCAGACCTGGAGGGGCTTGGTTGTGGCGTTTCTCGCTTGTATTCTTCCCTTCCCACCTTCCCGGTTCATCAATATCGTCTGTGTGTTATTCAAGGTGCTCTGGCCAGCTGAGGCGTCCCCGGCCCCCAACAAGGGTTTTATCGGAAGGTTGTTTTTTTTTTTTTTTCTTTTTTAAGAAAGGAAAACTTACATACAGACGCTTTCCAAAAAAAAA